>NC_083471.1:18292961-18592961 GCF_030014155.1 Tachysurus vachellii | reverse complement strand
ATCTATCTATCTATCTATCTATCTATCTATCTATCTATCTATCTATCTATCTATCTATCTAACCTTGGAAAAATGACTTTTTAAAGATTCTTCCATTCCATCTCTAAAGTAGTGGAGTTCAGGGATCCCCACAGGGGCCCTAGAATGTATTGCTTTATAAAATCAGAAGTCATTAGTTAAATAGATGCCTAGATAAATAAATTTATAGACAAAATGATACATATATAAGTAGATAGATCTAATTTTTTAAGATTAAACTGTTCTGTTGCCTGTTTATCTTGCATTCAATATTCAGAGTAAAGAAATACTGTTGACGTTTTATAGGCCTATTTGTTGTGCCATTATCTATTTCCATAATTTTGGTTGCTCCATGTTAAAAATATTTATATTTTAGTGTCAGGTCAGTTCTATGGGCTTCCCATAGAACTGACCTGACACTAAAATATAAATATTTTTTAACAGATTGGAATTATGGATTTGTGTTTCTGATCAATGATGTAGCGAATGACTTGGCACAAGGAAAACAGTGAGCCAGGAAAAAGAGGTGTTGTTTCATTATTGCCACCTGAATGTTGCTGTTGTTCTTCTGGGTGATCCCTGTTCCAGGTCGCTAAAGCGAATCATCTGGTTCACATATTTGATTTGGCACAGATGTAAGGCTGAATGCCCTTCATTACCCAACTCTCCCATTTTATCTGGGCTTGGGACCATAACTGATACATAACTAATACACCCTTTCAACTCTCCATTCATAATTATTCTAGGTATATATATACATATACAAAACAACAAATATACAATTTTACGCATTTTTTTTTTTTTTGTGATACAACTTTAATATTGCACTTTTATTTTATTTGTTTTACCTGTTGTACTTTGTTCTTGGGTTATTGCATCACATTTCAGTTATGTACAGTATGTGGTCACCTGTCCATACAGTATGTATGTTATGCAAAAATGTACTTCTCTGTGAACTATGTCGTGTAGCATAAAGAATATCTCGGTAGTATTTGAGCCTTTAAATGAAAGCAACACGTTTACAAACGGAGACCACATTTCCGGACGAGTAACTTTGGAGGTTGCAAAGGAAACACAAATCGAGAGTCTACTTATTAAAGCCAAAGGGAAAGCGTCTGTAATGTGGTCGGAAACTTACGGAAAAGCCACCGTGGTTTATCACGATAAAGAAACGTGCTTTGACTTAATTCTGTTCTTTATTCAGAAACAAAAGACAGAAGGTAGTGTATCACCTTCTTTAGTATTGGACATAATGTACAAATCGCACTATTTCTTTTTATTCTAACATTTCCTGTTGCTTCTTCCTCTGCTAATGCTTCAGGAAGTGAGCCATGAACAACATGACGTCATTACTAGTTATATAAAAGAAACATTCGAGAAAATGTATTTAACTTATAGTTCAATATTAAATTATATGACCAATTACTATATTTGTTTAACTTCATATAAAGTAACACCCCATTAGCAGATATCCCAGCTTGCATTTTTTTGTATTAAGTTGTATTGTATTGAGTTAAGATTAAAATTTCATACCCAAAATAAATACTTTTGAATACTTTTGGACCTCCACTGAGAGGCTGTGAGGCATCTAGAGATTTACTAGCTTCAGTTAGAATCTGCTATATTAAAGAGGAGATGTCAACTCCATGTGGTCTTTGAGCACAACAACCTTCTCATCAATACAACATTTATCAGACTGTATATTTATAATCACACCCTCTGGTGTCACCTATATGAGGATGAGGTTCCCTTTTAAGTCTGGTTCCTCTTAAGGTTTCTTCCTTTACCATTCAAGGGAGTTTTTCCTTGCCACAGTAACCTGTGTCACCTCAGACTTGCTCATTGTGGATAAATACAAACACATTTAAATCTCTCTAATATTAATCTTGAATTTTTGTATTATATTAATCTTTATATTATTCTTTATAATAAACTTTTGTTGTATGTTTATGTTCTTTAAAGTTGCTTTGAGACAATGTCAATTGTAAAAAGCGCTATACATATAAATTTGAATTGAACTGAATTTGAACTTTGCAGGTCAAGACGGATACTCACTGTTAACAAATGAGTGTGGGCAGTGCTGTAAGTTTAAATGCTATTTTTGATTTACAGTACTTTTATAATACTCTATATAATATAGCATTATTATAGCAATATATAATTGCATGAGATATCATTTTTCTATTACAGACTCAAGCATTGTTGGACCTGGAACCCATGTTTACCCATTCACCTTTCAGATTCCCCAGAGGTGAGTATTAGTCTGATGCATTTTGTATGGTTTATAATCATTTACTCAGACCTTTTTTTAAACAGTTCTGCTTGTGTGGCTTTTTTACAGAGACATGCCTGCATCCTTCAAAGGCTACCATGGAAAGGTGGTTTACTTTTTAGAAGCCAAATTGTGCAGGTCAATGTCAATACCAAAAAAAGCGAAAGTACATTTCAACTATGTTCCTCAGGGTGATACATTTGTATCAGACTTAATGGTAGGTACATATATATCTGTGAAAGTTTTTTTTAAGAGCTTTTAGGAGTTTCAGATCAGCAGAAATGCTAGGTGTGTTGATTGAAAAGCTTATTTAAAATTCTTATTTATAGATGTCTCAGCATGGGTCAAAAGAGAAAAAGATGAAATTCCTCACATCCGGGAGTGTGGCCATGGATGTTCATATAGAGAAGAAGGGTTACCATTTAGGTAAGACTTCATCAATGTAGTTATAACTTTACAAAAATTATAACAACTGTAAAGTGCCATAAGAAAACTACATGTTATTAATGCTTATGTGGTGCAAGGAGAATTCAACCTTTATTTAGGAGCAATATCTCATCTTACAGCATCTTCTCTAATGTTAGGGAATCCTAAAATAGAAGATCCTATATAATTCAAGCAGGAAAATTGACACTTAATGCAAGCCAAGGACCTGTTAATGACACTGAAGTCAGACTCAAAACTAAAACCTATGCCATTACCGTCAGAGTTTCTTCTCAGCTCTCAGTTGTTCAGTCTCTTTTGTTCATACTGAAAAGAACCTGATAGAATGGTCATGCTGCTTCTGCAGTTAACCAATTGAGAGTTATCTAGGTACTCGCATACAGAGGGACAGCTATGTTATTAGACTGTTAATACAGCAGATACAGTGCTACTAGAGCTACATTCAAGATCCATATTTTAAATCCAAGATCAAGACTAGTCAAGATCATGTCCAACAGAAATTGAGACAATAATTATATATATCGTCAGACAAAAACATTTTGAATGTGGCCAAAGCCAAGACCACGGCAACATTCATTCATTCATTCATTCATCTTCTACCGCTTATCCGAACTACCTCGGGTCACGGGGAGCCTGTGCCTATCTCAGGCGTCATCGGGCATCAAGGCAGGATACGACAACATTTGTGTTAGTATTTACATTTGAATGTATCTCATCAACATTATTATTTCTAACTAGCACAAACATTGTTCATTTAAAGGTGAGCAAATGACTGTGAAGATAGAGGTTGTAAACAATTCCTCTCGTACAGTCAAGCCTAAGTTAACCTTGTACCAGAAGCAGAGCTTCTTCGCCTCCAACAAGAGAAGTGTGAAAACAAAAGAGCTCTTGAAAGAAAAAGGCGACCCCATTGGACCATCGACCAAGCAGAGTGTGACCAAAGTGTTGACCATTCCAGCAGATGCCAGTATTTCCATCCTCAACTGCCAGGTTCTCAAAGTGGAGTACAGACTGAAGGTAAGATTTCTGGAAAATCATATGTCTAGACATATATCTTGGACTGTTTACTAATACAAGTTTATGTTTCACTAATACAAGTGGAATGTTTCCTCTTTCAGGTTTTTCTGGATATAAAATTAGCTTTGGATCCAGAAATTAAACTGCCTGTGGTGTTTCTTCCTGTCTGTTTGACATAGGAAGACAAAGATCTAGTGAATACAGATATGGACATTGGCTTTGAATCATGGACCAGCAAGCTGACTTGATTAACTTAGCTTCTGCTGAGTAACAAAAAAGCACAGTTTATAAATACTCACTATTTAAATTGCACTATGCACAACTCAAAGAGGTGCTTGTGGTCTGGGGTTACATAAATTTTCCCTTTGCCCAACAGCCATGGGCCAGTAAGAAGTGAAGTTCCTGATGTTTTTCTTTTAATACTTGCTTAAAATTTAACTGGATTCTTATCAGTGAGATGACCGCTATGCATTTTTGTTTCTTTGTTTTGTTTGTTTTTGTTATTTTTATTTAAAATCAGCGATCACTGTCTTAATGATCACTGTCTTAATATCTTGTGAAATGGTAGGTAACTCAGGTTGTGATCGTGGAATATCATGGATATATGTGAGTACGAGTACTTAGTTAACACCTGCTCTCTCACTATTTTATATCCTAACACATTGCTTCTCATTCCTGACACTTACATTGCATGCTTTTATTCACCAATTGTAAAGTAACACTAACATTTGTTTATTTAGGGCTTCATCTTTACACATTTACACTTTTAAACTTACCTCAGTGCTTGTAATCTTCAAAATGTCTTACAAAAACATGATCATATTATTTCTTATATATTTTAGGGCAAATGTAAAAAATAAATGGGTTCTTTAAGGTTCTTTTTTGAGATTATACATAAGCATGACCATACTCAGAGCTCAGTCAGATCAAATTTTAAATCCGAATTAGCTATGAAGCTAATTACTAAGGGATTATTTGTTGCATGTAAACATACCTAATGACTAAGTTACATAAACAAGACAGACAATATCTCACTAATGTGAGCCAGTGTTATTATTACTTGATATTAATGAGCATAGGAAATAGAATATAGAAAAGCTTGTTGATCTCAAGTGGCAACTTGTTTTGCTATCGTGAGATGGTTATAATTAGCTATGGTTGCTAATGCAAAGTTAGACTAGCGTCGATTCCACTATTTAGTAATTACATAGTAAATACAATATGCTGGAGTATTAGGTGTCTCATCTGCCTTCCTTGAAGACACAAAACCCATCTAATTTAAAATGTATATTACGGTAAGTTTAGCTCATGTGCTAAATTTACAATGCCATGTTGCACCAGGTGGGTTGTTAATGCTAGGTAGCATTGATAAATTGTTAAAAGAATAGGCTATGCAGCAAATCCTATTCTAGGTAATTGCAAATGGTAATTACAGCCCTTATTTGTAAATTAGCAAATTTAAATAGGGTCTTGGTGATGACCAACAAAACCTCCACATAGTGAATGATATCCTCATTTAAAATAATATAGGTTTTAAATAGAAAAAGAAAAAAAATTGAACTGTTTATATTATAAATATAAGCTGCTTTACACATGAAAACCAAATAATTACAGTTAAAAACTTTTCACTTTAACTTTTTTCTGTATAGTTCCTTTTTAAATTCTTTCTCTGGTGCATGGATTGTTATTATTATAATAAAATCAAATATTTTAAGTACTATTCTGACTCCTGGTGAATTCATATAACGTATATAAATACATTATTAATAGTATATAAATACATTATAGTATTACATTGGACCGTCATTCATCCCTTATATTCTCACTTCAGTGCTGAAAGCATAAAGTTACAGGAATTTTTAATCCATTTTTTTAACAAGGAATAAAGCAAAGGTTCAAGACCTTCATATGATTATGGGTTTCAACTAACTTTGAGAAATAAAGCATGGTAAAGTATCACATGATAAATCTGACTGAAGAGAGGGCTGAAGTTGTTATTGCCACATGCTAGCAACAACAACTCTGATTGGTCAGTCTTTCTTTGGGATTGTGGGTAGTGTAGTTCATTAAACGTGAGTCAACTATTCCCTCTAAATATTAAACTTTGTGTTTTAGTAGTCAATTTTGTCATTCCTTCATTCATTAGTTTTGATTGTATACCAGATAAACTGTTTTCTTGTTTAGTTGAAGATTAACCTACAGTTTAAAACTGAAAACTACTCTTGCAGCCCTGTTTTGGTTAGCATTTAAACATTGCCATCTAGTGGGTGAACTAAGCTTTAACAACAACAGAACATTCTAGCGTCCATACCCAGGATAAGAGTAAAAAGATTTATTCATTTATACAAAATTCATTGAATTTAACATTTTGTTTTCCGTGTTAACCAAATTCAATAGGTTGTATCTGCTGTCCATATTACTTTTATTTTAACTTTTAAATGTTTAGGTTCTATTAGAGTGCTCTAAACCGGTTATTAGCCTTTCCTCGCTGTAAAACACTGCTGATTTTGGAAGTGCACTGTGTGTATCTCTCGGCCCACGACAGGCAGGTTACCCATGACAACAGCCCTAGCCTCCTGGCAACTCCCTCTCTAGTCTCTTATTGGTGTTGCCATGGTGAACGCTCGAGGGACTCATTTGACCACGCCCCATTCCAACCCCAACCGAGAGAGAGGCTGGGCTTTCAGCGGATTAGAAATGCAGGGGGAAACGAGAGGAAGCTTCGTTTTCAGTTAAATACTCATCGAAAGTTGTATTAACTACAATACTACTCTATCCCTGCAATTTAATAATGCCTTAGAAGTGTTTGTAACTTTTTATTATTCAGCATCCTGTTAAATATTTCATCATGGTGAGAGCTTTCAAAGCTCAGCTTTGTACCGAGCATGCAAGTGATTCAGTGAACAACATGACTCCATGATTCGACTCTGCAGTCACTTTCCAAAAATCCTGCATAAACTTAAGATAGATTGTTCTTTGGTGAAGCATATTACTTTGATAACTTTTGTCCCCCCCCTTTTTTAAAATAAAAAATAGCAGTTTTTTTAATCTATCTATCTATCTATCTATCTATCTATCTATCTATCTATCTATCTATCTATCTATCTATCTATCTATCTATCTATCTATCTATCTATCTTATTAACACCTTCCAGTCGTATGGTCTTGGTATGTAGACTGTAGTCAAAATCTTTTTTGTCTTTAACACCACAATAATTTAAATTAGGAACACTATTAAATATATAAATGTTTAATGCAACTTGTGCGCTTTCCAAAATTGCACAGCACACGCTGACTTGAAAAGAAACAGAGCTTAGTTAAATGCCTTATAATAAGACACAAGCACATTAAAGTGAAGAAGTTAGTTGAGAGCTCTCATTAAAGGAGAGGAAGCTCTTTGCATAAAAGTGGCTCATTCAAAGACTCATATTAAAGCTCTTGCTACCATGGCACAGATGGTCTTGCTGTCATGGCTGGAGTGCTTTTAAAACGACTACAATCTGTCCCTCTGCTGAGACTACAGAGCCATTTTCAGCCTTGCCCCTGCTACAAGCTGTGTTCCCTTGATAATTTGTAACGTATGAGTTTCATACTGTTGTGTAAAAGTGATCCCAAGGTACATAAATACATCATGACTTTATTAGTATATCCCTAATAAATGATTTCACACATACATATAATAAAGTGACTAAAAATACGTGCATTTCTTATTTGAGTATTTATTTTGGAAAAGCGTAAGAACTCACAGAAAATTGTAACTGCTATTTTTAGTGTTAGAGACCAAAGGTTTTCTAGTCTGTTTCTATTTCTCAATAAAATGCATTTTAATTAAGGATTATAAAAAGTGACACAAAGCCTTTGTCTGCAATGTGAAAGGCAGTTAGACAAAACACTCTATACTAATGTAAATGTATAATTGCTGATTTTCCTGTAAATTCGTGCATCTCTACAACTATGACACTAGAACTAATAATCAAATCAGACTATAAAGATGATTACAGTACTTGTAACAATTGCATTTGTATAACAAAATCCTCAGTATTCATTGTGTCACATAACCAAATGAGAAAGCAGACTTTAACATAAACAGTACAAAGTCTAATAAAAAAAAATGGAAGGAAGGTTTATTTATGGAATTCACTGAAGCACCCCCCTCTACACAGGTGCACATTGCAGATCTTGCAGCCAAAAACACTCTCGTGCCGCAGGCCTTTGTTGGTGCAGTTCCGGCAGCGTCGTGAACGCTCTGACATGCGCTCCAGTCGGTGTCCGTACTCAAGGGGTGAGTCAGCATGGCGCTTGCGGGCAGCCCGCTCCATGCCGCGGGCACCTTGGTAGTCCCCAATAAGCTGCTGTGCCAAGCGCACACGGAAGTGGCGCTGTGTAAACTCCTTGCCATTAAAGCCAGCTGGCGGAGCACCACTGCGACTCTCACGGAGGATAATATAAGCATTAACAATGCACAAGTTGACATAAAACCATAGGAAATAGCGCCACCATTTCTTGCATGGCCTTCCTACCTGATAGCACTCCCTCAGCTGGTCACACAAATCCACACCACGCATGTTTTCCTGGTACAAAAGCAGTGGGAGTGGGCGAGCGATCCCAAGGCTCGAAAGGCTGCCGCAGTCCCCATCGCTGCCTTCTCCATCCCGCTTGCCTGGCCCTATGCCCACAATACCTGGTGCAGAGTTGGATGACAGGCAGCTTACCACCTTGGCATCCCGAGTGACAGTGGCCACCAGATTGCCACGCTGACACTGGTAGAACTCACCTGGAGACAGCTTGCCTACATTGCGGGGTTTGAGGGCATCAGGGTAGCCGCGGCGATTTGGATTGGTTGGCCCGCACGCATATAGGCCATCCTGCAGGAGCCGCTGTAGCAGTGGCACAGACGTAAAGAAGCTGTCCATAAAGAGGTGATGGTAGCGCCTCTCCAGACCTCTCACCAGCGAGGTAACCACTCGATGGCCCACTGTGCTGGCAGTTGCATCGTCGCTAGGCTTACCCACATAAAGCCGCGTCCGGTGGCAGTAGCCTGAGCGGGAATCACAAAGCATCCACACCCTTAGGCCTTTCCGCAAAGGTTTGGAGGGCATGTACTGTGTTGGGGAGAAACGCCCCTTAGTGGCAATGGCACACTCATCTATAGTCAAGCACCTATTTGGTAAGTAGGCTTCCCACATCGTGCTTCCCACTATGTCCAGCAGTGGCCGGATTTTGTACAGTCCGTCATATCCCAGCTCGCCTTTAGATGGTTCGGACAGCCGGTCACACAGGTGCAGGTTCTGGTTCAGTTTCTCAAACCGCCTGGCGGTCATTGTTTTCTTAAAGCCAGCATTGCCTATGAAAATATCACTTGCCCAGTACATGCCATAATCTGGAAGCTGATTAATGCCCATCAGGACATTGAGGCCCACGTACGCCCGCATCTCCCTCACATCAGTCGGGTGCCAGTGGGCGTCTGATCGACCGCTCCTCCTTTGTCGATAGAGGGCGTAGTTATTTGTTTGTTCCACCATGTGTTCAAACAATGAATCTGGGAAGAGCAACCGGAAATAGTCCAAAGTGTCAGCATCATCCCCTAGCGAGTGCTGAGGGCCATTGTCGGAGGTAAATGGCTCAATCGAGATGACCTGGTCGGGTTCGCCCCAGAAATCCGGAGCGCCACATTCGTCGTCTAAAAGATCATACGAGCCGAACAGGTCCGGGCGCTCCTCCTCCTCCAGGTCGGAAAAATCAATATCCGAATCGGTTGACGCGGTCTCCGAGCAGTTGTTGGAGCTCGCATAATAGGACTCATCTTCGTAGTCGTCGTGTTTGATCCCGTTTCCCGTGACCAAAATAATGTTGCAGCCGCCTCCCGCTACATAGTCGCCTGAGTCCGCAGCGTCTTCCGCCGCCGCCGCCGCAGCTGTTGTGTTTCTCAGCCCGGACTCCCCCTCTTCCTCCTCTAGCTCTTCCTCATCGTCCGACTCGGGCTCCCTGAAAGGCAACTCGAACCACTTTACGTCCACGGGGAGATTTACCGGGCACTCTTCCCCGTCAGAGGCCGCGTTCGCTTCTGTGTCCGCACTAGTTTCCAAAATCGTAAAAAGCTCGCCTCTTTTCCGCGCCGCCATGACGGGGTATCGGGCTGCCCCTGCATGAGTCCTTTATTGGTTTCCGCGCCGTAAATAGTCGTCGAAGCGGACCGAGAACGCGTAATCGGCCCAAATGCCGTCGCCGGGAGACTCATGGGTCTCGGGATGATGCCGTTTTTAGCGTTTCGGAGCTCATAGTTTCCGCTTGCGCGGCTTCGGTACGCGTCGTTAGCGCAGTGTGGCCGCAGACGTCAGAAGCTGCTTGCATGTCCTGCTTTGTAAGGGCGTTTTGCGACTGCAGCTGCTGGGGTTGCCAGTTCCTAGCGCTCACAGATGGCCGCTCGCTCTTGTAATGCCCGGCGGCGTTCGCCGTTATAACAGCTTTTGTCCACACTTCTCAAGAGGCCGGTAAAAGAAAACACAAACTTTATATCATTCACCCAAATCATGTCCGAAACAAAAGTGATACGATGCGTATTTGACGTGCTGAAGTGAGTAACGTGTTAGAATTAAACTCACGGCAGAGAGAGACAGAGAGAGGCAACCGCGCTGGCACAAAGCTAACCACCTCAGGCACCATTTACAAAGCTGTGATAAAAAAAAAGCGCCAGTTTTTTAAATTCGAGAATGAAAATGTCAAGTGGTCTGACGTTGGATGAACCCTAGCCAATATAATGGCTCCTTGGTGATATTGTTGAAACAGCATAGACATTAAGGAGACACCTGCTGTAGCTGAGTGAAATACACTGGCAATAATAAACTGCTTAAGTACATCACATATTATAATCTGTCTTTCATACTGATTAGTAAAGTCTGACACAGAGTATTTACTTATTGTTGCTCTAGAAAAATACATACATTTGTATTGAATTGCAGAATGATTAGATATTTGTCAGTCGAAATATATCCGTATGTATAAATCTTAAGACCTAGTCTCCAGACCAGAAAAGCCAAGTTGCTTCCTTCAAAATCATCCACATGATTCTCAAAATAAGATCAAGATCCTAGGGTCAGTGAAGCATAGACATTATGCTATTATGGAAATAACAACAGTTATTATTAGTGACACATTCTTAGTTTAATCGATCACTTGGGTTTATGGCAAAACTTAAACAAATCCAAAAAAAAATAAAAATGCAGGTCTATACGTTATGTCGACTAGCATCTTATACGATATATGAAAAAGTGATTTTTGTGGGTTGAACGTGTGAGTGAAATGAAAAGATTAAGGCTTAAATAAATGAGAAAAATATTCATCTAAACAATTAAATAATGCTTATGACAATTCTGTACAGAGGGGTTTGTGTTATTGATTTTACAGTTAAAGTGGATACTAAAAAGTTTGAGATGTTTATAATCACCATAATACTGCATGACATTTCAATCTTCTATCAATTATTTATTTGTTGTAATTAAATTAGGAACGACTCTGTTCCGTTATTTTAATATGAACAAATCATTTCAAAGTTTAAGGAAACACAAAATCATGATCATACAAATTGAATGTTCGGTACTGAAGCAGATAGAAAACTAGATGGTAAAAGAAAAAAGAAAAAAAGCTTCTCTGCAGTATTTGCAGGTTCCTGGAGCTACTGCTGCAGCCCCCACTGACAGTGCTGCTGGGGAGGAGAGCGCTTAACCAATAGGGGCAGAGAAAGAAACAACGAGAGGTGGATGAGAGATGGAGAAGGATAGGAAAACAGGGAGGAAAAGCAGGATGAGGTTCACCTGATGTGGCAGTTGAGGCCATAGCGAAGTGTGATTGTGTCCATCTTTCTCCACTTTGGCATAAATATTTCTACAACACGTCAACATGTATTATGTGTGTGTTTTTTTTCCCCCTCAAATTATCCATTGAGAGACACTGCAGATGAACTAAACATAAATGTAAGAAATGTAGAATATATTTGAGAAGAGAGACATTGTGCAGTACATTTGTGTTTGCCTATAATACATTTAAAACTGTACAATTACAGGAATATTGTCGTAGCTGCAATAAGACACACAGATCAGTATAGAATAAGCATTTCTTATTAAATTGAGATGGGAGCAGAACAAATAAAGGCCAACTGACAAAGGAAGAATCAGATTTTTCTTTGAGTCAGCTGTGATGATCGTATGCAGTGCCTTGCAGAATCAGAAAGTAGATTAGACTTTTTCGAGATAGGAATATACATTGGATTTGCACTACTACATTAAATGAACTATTTCAAAATCATTGTCAGATCTTTCTCCTGAGCTTTACTACTACATCCTAAAGCACTGGTTATACTGTTTATCCAAGACTGATACTGACTTAATGGAATACATCAACAATTTAAGAATAAAAATGAAAGATATTATTTTTTTGCTTTAAATATCAGTAGTAAAGCCATTAATTTTGTCCATTAGCTCATTGGCTGTCATTCCCAAAACAAAGTGACCCCTCTTTGACTGGCAAGGCTGCCAACGCTGTACCCAGGTGTCTTCCCATTGCCATCTGCCTCAGAAACGGCACACTCCACCTGGACTGGGAACATATTGAGGCTATTTTTTTGTCCACTGGGAATATGATTCTATTGAGCATATACATAAATGCCAACCATGCCAGCATTTCGCTACAGCAGTTTTATTCTTTTCTAAAGATGCAAGTCTGTTTAATAACATTGGTATGCAGATCCTTTGAATTTAATGGATTTACTGTATTGGACCATGGCCTTGACTGAACTCAAGACATCATGGTGTGATCCATTCCTTCAGGTACTCTTCTCATAAAATAAGTGATTTAATACACAATGTAGTGCAATACTAGCTTGTCTTTAGTGCTTTAGTTTGTAATGTACTTACAGCTTGTACTCGGCATGTACTTGGGTGTAACACAAGCATTTACAGTATATTATAACAGAACTTTATATACAGTTCCACAGCCATAATGTATAAGTGCTACGTCGGATGACCTTATATCTGCAGTTTTGTTTATAATTACCAAAATCTTTCCGCATACATTGTCCGTAACAAGCCAAAATCGTGGTCGTTATGCTATAATAAAAAAGTTATGAATTATTAGGAATAAGGAGAGTGTTGGTGTGCAGAGAAGTATCTCAGGGTATAAAGCATAACCATGAGTATAACCAGAGAAGTGACTACAATTACACTGTAAGTTGGATTATTATTATTCTTATTATTTTTCTAAATGAGGTGAAATAAGACAGGGATCTCTCGAATATTGTTATTAAATTGCTGATTATTGATTCCATACCTCAATAAAATTGTCATAATGATGTAAATTCCTACATCATATTTCTTTCAATATATGAGCAGAAAACCAATTAACCCATTACCCAAATACACACCATAAGACATCATGCACCTAATATATCACTATACAAAATAATGTCTGAAAAGTAACAAATATTTAACTTTAAAAGTTATGAATCATGTCATTGTAAAATAACACCTCTGTTATAGATAACTGGTGAATTATGAGTGGACTCACATGTTTTATCTCCAATTCGTTTGACCACAAGATGGCAGCACTGTATTTATTCAAGCTGAAAAGATTTCCTTCCGTACACTGAAGGCCTTGAATCATCATTTTCCTTAAAGTGATGACAAATAATTTCCTTAAGGAACTCTATTCGTTCTTTCTTTGAAAAGTATCTGAAGATGTAGAAAAATAACAGACTTTAACAGTTTTACATTTCTGAGTCAGTAATCAAGGTGATTTCTGAATGTAGTGTGTCTTTTCAGGTATTGACCTCGCCGCCTCAACCTTGAATTACAGCATAGATCCTACAACAGAAACCTGTAATTACGCCTTGATGTCGAAGATACCTACTTATTTTCTGATTCTTTCAATTAGTAAGGGGAGATATACACACACACACAATACACACCGAGTGTTGTATTGTATACACTGTATACTGAGTGTTGTAAATCAGAAAGGTAATATGATTTTTATGTGTGTGTGTGTGTGTGTGTGTATATATATATATATATATATATATATACAATCATATATATATAATCATATTACATTTCCCCTCACTAGTGCTAATATGTAATATGATATATCATATTACATATTAGCACTTATAAAACATTTTGTTTCAGTCCTTCCCTTGCAAATCAAGTTAAGTCAAGAAGCTTTTATTCTCATTTCAACCATATATATCTGTTGCAATACACAGTGAAATGAGACAAAGTTTCTACAGGACCATGGTGCTACATACTGTAGAACAAAGACAGAGCTATAAGGACTTAGTAAGTTAGTCCTAGCCACATAAATTGCATCTGTGCAACCTGGTGTAAACAGTGCAGGACAAGACAAAAATACAGAAAGACAAAATGCAAATAAAAAAATACAAAACATCACCCAAAAAGACAATACACAAGACAATAAAAAAACAGTGCTGACCAGTGTATACACTGTATGTTCAATCAATGTTGCGTGTGCAGAAATACTGGACTGAACACAGTATTATAGCAGCAGTTGCATGAGTTAATGTAATGTAATGTTTTCTAAGGGCTGTTGATAAGTTTATAATATTTTATGTTATTTCCCAATATATGCACACAAGTTTGCCTAAAGAGCACTTTATCTGTATTTATAAGGCCCTTTAACTTTACTTTATATACATATTTATAAATAGTATATCAGTGAAATAAAATGGCACTGGCAAGACATTGCTCAATATTTTATGTTGTGCCTGTTATTCTGAGCTTTAACATTTCCAGTTGGGAAAGTCTCAGTTGAATATCTCTGCAGAATGAAAGAATTTAGACAAGATGGTCCAGTTGGTATCTCCATAAACATTCATTAACAGAACACCTTTTCCTTTGCGTTTAAACCGCGAGTGTTTATGCTTGTGTATAAAATGAGAAAGCTTTTGCTTTTTGGTGGTCATCCAATGTGATTCCTGTGAAGCTAATGAGTAATAGGAATAGCTACAGGTGAAATGTGAGTCTGCCTGCATTAGCCTAGAACCAGACTCAACAATGACTCATCTTTATTGCAGAATAGCATAATCTTATATGGGCATTTGATATCTGCAATTTGTCTATAAAGACTAAAAGAAAAGGGGAAGAAGTATTAGAAAAAAGTATAGCATTAGGCCCAGTATTAGCACCAACACAGTTTATGCTTGTGCAAAATTGTTAATTGAACACGAGAGGTGTGATTGTGCTGGTTGGTTATAAAAATGCTGATACTTTAAATGTAAAACCAAAAGTGAACTATAAGAAGCAAAACCATGTCACTCACGCATTTCTTATCCTGAAGCCTACTGCATATCCTGCAGAAAAACAGGGGGTAATGAAAAGAAGAAAACCATTGGGGCTTACTTTAAATTAGAACCTTATTAATTTTGCAACCACATTTCATTTAACTCTGGAGAGCATAATGGATCTTTAGACTTATTAGCGAATGATAGCCAAATGTATTAGTGTAACACATAAGCAAAAGGTCATGTATTAGTGGTTCAATCCTGAGATCGGGTTACTGTCTTGGTTGTACTTCTGTGCATGTTCTGCCTGTGTCTGTGTTGGTTTCCTCTTGGTTTGCCAGGTTTCTCCTACCTCCTGGCTGCCTAGGTGGATTTTAAATCCTAAAAATCTGAATGTATATGGAATGCATCCAAATTTGAGTGTGCGTGGTTCACACTGGTGTTCCATTTATTGTAGCATGTCTAGTGATCCTGGGATCAGCTCTGGATTGATGATTACCCTGAACAGGATAAAGGAATTACTGAACATGAATGAATGAATGAATGAATGAATGAATGAATGAATGAGGAAAGGCTTTGCCCTTCGAGTCTAACAAAAACAAGTACCTAATGCAAGCACAATCAGAAAGCATTGTGGAAAATCTTTAATGGTTGTTGAATAAATAAGCATGGTATTCAGAGTGTGGATGAGGAAAACTTGGATGTGACATGCAAAACCTCACATGTCCATATGACTCTGAGTAAGCAGGGTTCAGAAGAATGTACGAGATGGGAGTAATCAGATTTTATCATAGTTTCCCAGACATTCATTTTGAGAAATGTTGATTCACTGTGAGCAATGTCAGATGTTTCTGCAGGAGTTCAAACCTTACTCCTTACCCATTTCTCAGGCTAAATAGAAACAGGCTATACAATAGTGAAGAAATATATTTTATAGGCTTTTAAGAATGTTAGAGACAGAGTTTTTGCCATGTTTATGCAATAACGGTCATAAAGAACATCTCTAGCTTGACAAAAACATTTGAAACATCTCAGAGTTTATTGCTTTGATGTAACCTTTTACTTAGATACATTGCATTATACATTATTGCTTAGAGTACATACAGTTGTGTTGTAATAATAACACTGTCCAACATCAAATTAAACGCTGGCTGTAATCCAGACTTCTTCAATGGCTGTAGCATTTTTACAACTACATCTGTACAGGGTTTGGTATATGTGTGAATCTGCTTGCTTACACTCACCCATGCCCATTGTGGAAAACACTCCTGATATAGCCTTCAACTATTGTAGCCCATTTTGCATTGTGCAATATTAGATTATTTTTTAAGTTATCAATGCCCACTCACCTCTGAGCTCTCTCATAAGAACGTTTCTGCCCCTAGAATGTTTTTTTTTCTTTTTGCTTTTTTTTGAGAAGGAAAACTGTGCACGTAATTGTGCATGAAAATCTGATATCAGCAGTTTCTGAAATACTCAAACCAGCCTGTCTGGCATTAACAAGCATGCCATGGTCAAAATCACTGAGATCACATTTTCCCTATACTGATATTTGATGTGAACAAGAACTGAAGCCCTTGACCAGTATCTGCATGATGTTAGGCTTTGTGCTGTTTCCACATGGCTGACTGGATAATTGCATGAATGAGCAGGTATCCTAATAAAGTGGCCAGTGAGTCTGTATTTTATTTATTTTGTCTAAATGAGTGGATAATGTAACTTTTATGTTCCTTGGAGTACAGGCAAGAGAAGGAGTAGATTTTGTGCCTAAAGTCTCAAAAGGCTACGCCAAGTTTCATTTCACTCAGTGATGTGACGCTTGGGCTGCACTACAACTCAAACAAAAAGTACTAAAAACAGAGCTTATTTTCTCTGGCTTATTTTAAACACAAGCTCTACAAGGCTGATATAATATAGCAATCAGTGTTGTATCATTACATGGCCTAAATTTTGATAACATTCAAACATGAAGATTTTTAGCTGATTCTTCACATTTTATGTGATTTATCAATACAGATTTTTTTTCTTTTAAACACTCGAATGTTTTGGGAAGTATTTACTGGTAACAAATGTTTAAATAGATATTGGTAGCTCAATGCTACATTATTATAAATGATTTACATTAGGACCTCACTGAAGAAAGATGTCAGTCATGATGAATGGCAGTACAGTTTATCTATGCTCAGTGCCAGGTTTCTGAAGTCTTAAAAGCTTATTTTGTCTACAGCATCATTACTCAAGCATCTGAGGCAAAAAAGATTTGGAGCATGAACTAACCAGCAGTTACCGTCATATATTTTGTATCTCTCTCTTTTTAAAATAAACTTTCCCTTCATGTAGAAAATTGTGTTTGGAAAGACACTTTTGTTCTGTGCCAACATAGTCAATAGTCTTCTAATCAATCAACACGCAATAATCTCTTTAGACAAACGTTTACAACCACAGAAGGTTTTAGACCAGGATTTCAAAAGATTATTCCTTTACACTGAAAAGATCAAGGCCTAAACTGTCTGTAGAATTTCTCTAAAGGTTTGTTACTCTACCTTTTTTTGTCTTCTAGAGTGTACATTGCTGCATTTTTGCTGCATGCTGAGCTAGTGTCAGCCAAATGTTTTTTTGTAGTATATTTTATACTTTGGAGCACATTGTACTGTTTCAGTCCTACAAAAAGGTAAAAAAAGGAATGATTACTAAACAACTGTTCCACCGAAGACTGCCCTGCCAATGGATAGTTAGTTAAACACAACTGGAGGATAATCCAATTAAACCTGTAAATAAAAGACTTCTAGCCACCTCTGGTATTGATTGGAGATGGCATGGTGTTAGGGCAGGTAGTGTTGCTGCATCTTGGTTCCAGGTATCCTGAGCTGATCTTCGATCCTGAGCCTGTATGATGTTTCACATGTTCTCCCTGTGGTCATGTAAGTTTCTTCTTTGTACTTTGGTTTCCTTCCACTGTACAAAAACATGCTTGATAACTTGTCTGTAGGTTTGAATGAGTGTGTGTGTGTGTGTGTGTGTGTGTGTGTGTGTGTGTAGCTGATACTTGTTATGGGCTGGCACTCCATCTGGGTTGAATTCTCCCACCATGGACTCCATTCCGGAATAGGTCTTAGATCAACCATAACCCTAAATTATTTCTATTTCTTATCTAATCTAGATGGTTGCCAATTTTACATATATATATATATATATATATATATATATATATATATATATATATATATATATATATATATATATATATATAAACATTCACTTAAATTTATGTATACTATTTCCTTCTTCCCCTTCCTTAAATATTTAATCTTAATATTAAAAAACATCACTTTTGGGTTTTTAAAAACATGTGACTTTTAGACTATTACACTGGAAGTTAGTACTTTTTAAAATAATAAACTTTCCCAAAGCGAACTTGTCTCTAGATTTACCATACATAATGTTCTTATCCATTCCCTTTATGCTAGTAAACTAAAGTTGGCCTCACTCTCTCTTATTCTTGTCAAGCACCCCAGCAAGAAGCTACAGGAGGAAGTGGCTACATCTGTGAGTTGTTAGTGTTGCACTCTTGACGTAGTCATTAACAACCTCCAAATCTGTTAGCTCAGGAACAGTCCAGCTCAGCAGGACCCAAACTCAATAGATCCTTCATCAGATGCCCAGGCATCATACTCACCATGTCAGCTTCTCTGCTGGAGGTCTACCACCACAGAGATTAGTTAATCTCTCTCTTATTTAGTTAATCTCCATCCTACTATTTCTACCATTGCTTGGTTTATGTTGTGTAACTGTGTAAGTTGTAGTTCTTACATTATTTTTTGACACAGTATCTTGGAATCATTAGTCATTTATACTATCAGAACGAAAGGGTCTCCAGTTCAACTTTGATTTTCACGTGTCATTTTGGATTTCCTCCGGATTCTCCAGTGTCCTCTACTGATGTGTGAACTGGCCATGCTTAATTATCCCTAGATGTGAATTAGAGTGTGGAGGTGAGCATTCATGGTACATTGAGATGTACTGGCATCCTGTCAAGGGTTTATTCTTACATTGTGCTCACTTTTTCCAGCATGGGCTCAGAATCCACCATGATACTGTCCAGCATAAAAATGGACAAAATTTTTTGCAATACACCCCTTGTAACTAAGTTCTGCAGTTTTTCCTATCCTAGAATATCAGTGCTCTACACTATGTGTTTTCTCTGTGTAAACACATTTACACTTGCTTACAAGAAATTATGCAGGACCAGTTATGTATGACCAAATTATGCAATTATGAAATTATGCAGGACCAGTTGAAAAAGTTATGTATGACCATTGCATTCATTACCCAGCAGAATATTAGTATACTATACATTTATCTAAGTAAGTTATAATAGTGAAGCTTCTAGTAGTTTAAACATCTTCTAGTAGTTAATTTCCACATCACAGGTTTGTGCAATCACACCTAAGAATCACAACGCAATATTAAAAATAATTTAAGACATGTCATAGTTTTGAAAGCAGTAATTAAAATGCTGACATTAATAAAGGTGTTATCCACCCTTTGTGACCATTTGTAATCAGTTAATAAAAGTATGAAGGGAGCCTTTAATAGAAATGTATTCTGTACCCATTCTGAATAAAAGTGTGTGCCTTATGTTAATGTTTAGTTCGAGTGTCTTGTCAATCTAAGATGGCATAACCAAACAGAACCACCCTTGTTTGAGTCTCTGGCAAATTTTCATCAAAGCCCAGTTTTCCACTATGTTGATTGGTTGCAGGCTGAAAAACTGCAATGAATGCTTGGCACGGTTCACACGTAACCGGCCGTATGTGAAAATGACCTCATGGCCTGACCTTTGCTTCCCTGCTTTATATCCTCATAGGAAATGAGAGCTGGAGGTTTATTTATCCCAGAGAATGAGAAGGAGACAGAGAGAGAGAGAGAATGAGAGAGAGTGAGAGAGAGAGAGTGAGAGAGATGGGGGTCCCCTTCTATAGGTCTCCACTTTCTTAAATAACTCTTTTTCTTTTCCTTGGCTCTCATTTGTTTCCTGAGATTAGTTGGAAGCAAAATCGGTTTCTCAACAGTTGCAACCGTTTTACGTCCTGGATTAACTGCTTCAGAGTCTGTAATTACTGAAGCAAAAAAGTATATGTAACTGGCATAAGAAAGACATTTTTGTAAAAGTGGAGTATAAGCTGATACCTACATCACAGCTTATTTATTTATTTATTTATTTATTTTTATTCTTATTTTATTATGCTTGTGTAGTGAATGTGTTGAATTATGGATTAACGAGAAAGGTCTCTTGTTAGTTTATATTGACATCTTATACACTGGGTGGGGGCGGTTTAATTTACATTTATTTGCTTAAATACTTTTATTTAATACAATGTATAAGCATGGAACACAATTCAAGCGTATAGCTGTTAGAAAATTGATATCGCAATACAATTTAGGAAACAAGAATAGAACAGAGCAGATATGGATAGAGACAGACACAAATAAACACACTGAAACACAATAAAAACCCTACCTAAAAAATGTGTTAAAAAGGAAAAAAGTTGGGGGTAATTTTGAGTCATTTTTCAAGTGCTTTAGAAGAGGTTTGTCTTAAGGTGTTTCCTGAAGGCTTTGAGTCTGCAAAGAGAATAAAACCAAGCAATTTATCCTGGCAATGTGAAAAACTAACCCCTAGTTTTGGGCTTAGTACCATGCAGTACTAAAGCTTTGAGAACTGAGTGACCATAGACATTTTATTGGTTACTCTGGTGTTTTACCAGGGAATGCATTTGAACCATTGACCCATCTGCACCACTACCACCTGCACAAAATTTTTTAGGAAGTTGGTGTGCCACTGGAGTTTATGTTTTAGTTTCACCATCATTATTTTTTAGTATAATCAATTCAAACTGTATCTGTTTCTGTTTTATTGTTTTAATTCTACTAACTGCAGTAAGATGGCCTGATATTTCACAATGCCATGTTTGGTAGTTTATCATCAAAATATCTTCTGACTATTGTCCAGCAAGAAAAAAAACATACAGTAAAGCAGTTAAACATGCCTTGACTGACTGAATGTATTTTACAACCTCAAAAGAAAAGCTATTCTCTAGAAAGCTGTATGAAACTTCACCGCATCAACATTTTCACTTTTATGCCATGCTATGATTTATGTTTCTATCAAATTTCCATCAGCTCCTCTTGCTGTTCCCATAAAACAAAGGTGCAGGCGTTCCACTCTCTGGTGCTGCCACCTCAGTTTAACCCCTGCTTGTGTCCACATGCTAGGATGTTTTTTTTCTGCTCCTGAAATATACACCAATCCGCCATAACATTAAAACCACTGAAAGTTGAAGTGAATGAAATAGATTATCTCATTATAGTGTAACCTGTAAAGGGGTGGGATATATTAGGCAATAAATCAACAATCAGTTCTTAAAGTAAATATTAGGAAGCAAGCATAAATATCTAATTGACTTTGACAAGAGCCTAATAATGATAGCTAAATAACTGGGCCGGAGCATCTCATGTACTCTTTTTGCATGAGAAATTTAATTTTATTCTTAATAAATTGTCCTAAAAGACAGATTACTACAAGTAAACATAACATGCATTTTTTTAATTGAAGGTTTTATTATTAAGGGAAAACAAAATCCAAACCTACATGGCCATGTGTGAAAAAGTGTTTGCCCCCTAAACCTAATAACTGGTTGGGTCACCCTTAGCAGCAAGAACTGCAATCAAGCATTTGTGATAACTTGTAATGAGTCTGTTATAGCGCTGTGGAGGAATATTGGTCTGTACTTCGACTAGGCCACTCCAAAGTCTTCATTTTTTTTTTCTTCAGCCATTTAGACTTGCTGGTGTGTTTTGGATCATTGTCCTGCTGCAGAACCCAAGTTCGTTTCAGCTTGAGGTCACGAACAGATGGCCACACATTGTCCTTCAGGATTTTTTGGTAGACAGCAGAATTCATTGTTCCATTTATCACAGCAAGTCTTCCAGGTCTTGAAGCAGAAAAACAGCCTCAGACTATCACACTACCACCACCATATTTTACTTTGTTAGGGTTAGGCTATGCAGGCCATTTTTGAGTCATGAACACTGACCTTAACTGAGGCAAGTAAGGCCTGCAGTTCTTTCTATGTTGTTGTGGGGTCTTTTGTGACGTCTTGGATGAGTCGAAGCTGCGCTCTTGGGGTAATTTTGGTCCATTGGCCACTCCTGGGACAGTTCACCACTGTTCCATGTCATTTGTGGATAATGGCTCCCACTGTGGTTCGCTGGAGTCCTAAAGCTTTAGAAATGGCTTTATAACCTATTCCAGACTGATAGATCTCAATTACTTTCTTTCTCATTTGTTCCTGAATTTCTTTGGCATCATCTCAGCATGATGTGTAGCTTTTGAGGATCTTTCGGTCTACTTCACTTTGTCAGTCAG
Source organism: Tachysurus vachellii (assembly GCF_030014155.1). NCBI lineage: Eukaryota > Metazoa > Chordata > Actinopteri > Siluriformes > Bagridae > Tachysurus > Tachysurus vachellii. Next base: position 18,570,494 of record NC_083471.1, on the reverse strand, counting down.
GTCTTATTTAAGTGATTTCTTGATTGCAAACATTTGTGGCAGTAATCAGGCCTGGGTGTGGCTAGAGAAATTGATCTCAGGTGCGATAAACCACAGTTAAGTTATGTTTTAAGGGGGGCAAACACTTTTTCACATAGGGCCATGTGGATTTGGATTTTGTTTTCTCTTAATAATAAAAACCTTCAATTAAAAACTGCATGTTGTGTTTACTTGTGTTATCTTTGACTAATATTTAAATTTGTTTGATCTGAAACATTAAAGTGTGACAAACGTGCAAAAAAATAAAAAAATCAGGAAGGGGCCAACACTTTTTCACACCACTGTATATGGAAATCCTGAAGTATTTGTTACTAGTCCCGATAGAGACAGCAAGACAAATCGATGGAAAGCATTTATGTTGGCCATCATAATTATTTAGGTTGCAATAATTCTAACCATAGGCAATCTTTTTTTTTTTGACCTTTACCCATCTACACAAATCCAAAATGCAAAAATTAAATATTGATTAAAATTTCAAACTGATCATTTCATACTGAAATAATCCTGTGACCTCTCCCACACCCTATCCCCAACCTAGTTAAATCTTTATCATGATGGGAACCCCATGGGTTGTTTACATCTAACTACTAAGGTCTTCTTAGCCTTTGACTGATAAAAAGGCTCATGTGACTGAAAATCAAGACCATCGTGAACAGACCTATCAGATGTCTAGCTCCAACCTATCGGAAATGATCGTCAAAATGACATTCTTTTATATGATTTTTTGCTTTTATCTGAGAGCATTTCAGATGACCCATAACCTAGAAACTGCTTTGAAGCTCTTTGAGTTTTATTCTCTTTCCTCATTCAAAGCTGGCTATCGCTGAGTCAGGAAGTGTGAGCAAGCACACAGGCAATGTGGGAAATGCTTGTTACCTGCTCTTCTGGCCTGGAGCCATGGCTGCAGCAGAGCATCCATAGACTATATGGTCATGCTTCAAAGAGAGCATGCAGAGCCCTGCTCTAGAGACCAAGAAGACTCTCTCGTTAACTTTTATGTAAGCCACTAATTTTGTGAGAAAGGTAGGTTAATATAATACAAATGTTTGAAGACGCACTATAAAGGATCTGTTTTTTTTCCACTTCTTAAAACCACTCTTTGTAACAGTTACGTTTTACATATATTATTTTGAAATGACAAATTTCATTGTATGGACTTGAAACATGTCATAGTGTATTGTATTATGCTTATTTCATTTGGTAAAAATATGGTTTGTAAGCTTGCATTCAAATCCGAACAGAACAGTCAGAAGGTAAACACGTATGAATCAGGGTGGAGCTTTGAAGATATGGTTCAGTAAAACTGGGCTTCAGTAAACTTAAAAGTTGTGTGATTGGACTGTACACATGAACTAGCTTAGAGGACTATGCTACCGAACACTACTGTGTAACTATGCAAAACTCAGATTTTCCTTTAGCTGTAAAACTGGGTATGGCCTGCAGCATACTGTTTCAAAGCTCTTTTCATGTTCCTGTGGTGCACTTAGATAAAAAACTAGCAAGAATTTGTTCACGTACAGTAGTATATGAGTTTGCAGCCCTTCAAACAAGCTTTTGAAAATCCATTTGTATAGTTGGTGTCTCCTCTAATGCCTGACAATACAATCTAAAATTGTTCAGCTAACATGCTTTAAATACAATGTCTGCTTTCATGGTTTTCAAGTGGAAAAAAGTTCACTTGCACTGTTTTGAAGATATTTTAATGAGGAGGTTAGAGAGATCCACTCATTATTCACTTTCAGTGAGAAAGTGGCCACTAGTGACCTCAGGGTTAAAGGGGCACCGCTGTACAGCTAATCAGAGCTTTTTTATGGATACCCGTTACAGCCAAGGTAGAGTTTAGTAAATCATGTTTTGAGAATGTATTAAAGTGAAATAGATGTATCACTGTTGGCATACTGGATATGTTTTACATATGTTTTACTACTAAAACAAAGTCTGAAGAGGCTGATGCACCATATGGTCAATAGTATTGTTAACATGTGGGATTTCTTTAATGTTTGAAGTACACACTTTTCTAGAATGTCTTTTTATATACAGCAGCATGAAGATTTCCACTGGTACAAAGTGACCTATGGATGAAAATGTGCCTGTGCACAAAACACGGTCCATGAAAACAAGATTTGTCAAGGTTTTATTGGAAGATTTGAGAGCCTGCAAAAGAGCCCTGATCTGAACTTAATTGATCACCTTTGGTTTGAAATGAGATACTGACTTTGTGCTTATTCTTTTTACCCAACATCAGTGTCTTAACCCACAAATGATATTTCAGAAAATAAAGGACATACTCTGAAATGGGATATACAACATACGCACTATGCATATTGTGTATGTATATATTGAATATATAAAAAATACAGTATATGGCATTTGCATATCACTAAATTCCTTGAATGTACTTGTTGTAAGTTCTTCTTGCACCTTAATCCTAACAGACTGATTAAAGCTTAAGACTAGGTAATCTTTTTTGAGCATCAAGGATCTTTCTCTCATGGACAACATTAATGACTCCTCTGTTTCCAATGAAAGCTGTTGCTATGTAAACAATCAGTTGAGGAAGCTAAGGAAAATATTGCCCATCTACACTCTTAGAATCTTCGTAAACAGGTAGGTGAGATATCTGTTGGGAATTGCTGCCTGTTATACCTCTGTGTGTCCTGTCTGACCAGATGTTGGGTCTTTAACTGTGAGCCACTTCTCCCCTACGACCCTTACATCCTTTGCAGCCTGCTATAGGATCCTTTTGTCCCTGTGCTTTATCTTCCCTTTTAGCTACAGCCAGAAGCTCCCCTTTTTGCCCCCTCAAGCTCTTGGTTGGAAGTTTCCACAGTTTCTTTTAAAATGTTTTCCAAGAAGTACTGAACTACCTACGCCAAATTTCTTTAAAAAACTGTATGTGAACACAGTGAAAGTAAAATTTGTAATAAACATTCAGATTAGCCAGCAAATTCCAAGAATCTCTGTTGAATTCTGATTAAGTTAGGTCATGGCCACACATATTGCACCATGTAGCCCTCCAATCAAAAACACTTACAGGTTCAGCACTGTCTCATTAAGATACAAAACTATCATTAGTATCATCAAGTGTGGACCTTGATTATTTTAAGAGCATTAATTATTCATTGTGATCTGTTGTCAAGAATGCAGTTTTCTGCTTTCTCCCTCCCATATTCACATATATTGTAAGTCCTGTTTGTGTAGTAGTGTGCTCTATCCTGGTACTCAAGTGTGGCTGGGACCTGAATATGAGGTGGTGGATCTTTGGGATGATCATTCTTTGATAGCCAATATTGGACTATATACCTCCTGCTTTCCTCCTCATAAAAGAAGGAAGTACTGGACTCCATTGTTGAATTGGATAGTCAGATAAACCCCTGCTAGAGCCACAGGACTTTCAATAGATATGAGCTATACTAGAGCAATTGGGTGACTAAACATGTTTAGACTAATTAGGTTCCTGCATCCAGTGTGACAAAAGACATTATTGGTCTAAGACATACTGTAGATTTGTGATGATATTGTCCTACATGCATGTACAGTACATGCAGACCATTTATTCCATTACCCTCATTCAACAGTAAGCACCCATCAATGGCAAAGAAGAATATGGGTGGCATTGATGGCTCACAAGGCTGTAGAAATGTTTAGGGCTCCATGTGATAAATCTCCCAGTAGCTCTGGAGACTTGATACTTAAAAAGAGTCTACAAAATTTTCAACTTAAGTGCAATATGCAATATGCAAATGGGCCAAGCCTCCAATATAGAGCCCTGTTTTCAAACTATTTTAATTTTCTTCTAAATTAAACCCTACCATAGATTCAAATAATCCTTTTGGCATTGTGCCAGATAATTTTTGTTTTATGCAAGAACAATGTATACCAAGCAAATAATTCAGCTGTATGGACATTGAGATGAGCTGTTCAGGTTTAGTCCTGGCAGACTACTTGAGCTTTTCCCAGAGTTCATGATAAATTGTTGTGATAATGCTTGTCCATTCAACCCACTGCTAGAAGCAGGTGTGAGAAACCAAGAAGCATATTCCACTGCTGATCTATGATTCTGATCATAGGTGACATTTTTCCTCCCTACTTTATACTTAATCAAGGTGATTGAACAAAGCACAAAATACAGTTCAGTAGATCAGAGACGTTGCTATGAAATGGTGGTTACCCAGGCCTTGGCATCCTGTGTAAGTAATAAAATCAAAATTCTAATTTTAAACTCTTCTGTAGTGAAAATAAAATGTTAATGACCACAAAAGTCCTCTACATTCTGTGGCATTGGCACTATATTCCTTGGGCATAGCTACTTTTAATTGTATGAGAATGATGGATAGATTTTGGTCTATATCCTATGGGATTCATGGTGGTGGGGTTGTCAGATATATTGCGAGGTTATTGACTGGTATGGCAAGTTCCTGGAGATGTTGTTGTTGCTGTTGTTAAAGATGATGAGTATTAACCACACTTTTTTTTGTGTGTGTAGCCTCTCTTACTACAGCAGACAATTTATAATGACAAAGTCTCTGGTAACACAGCAGACACTAGAGACCTAAGATGCTAAGACAGGAGGTTTTATGAAGCATGCTAATTGAAATTAATTCAAAGGGAAGAGACAAGGAGCAAAACAACAATTAAGCATCAAGACAAACCTTCATGTGTAAAAAGTGTGTGCTTGAAAGATGTTATATCATAGTGAATTTAATTTTGGGGGCATTTTCAACAAGCTCTTGATTTAAGTAGTGAGGGTAACCAGAGCAGATCGGTGACAATTTGCATCAGAACCGATATAAAACTTATAGTGTCTTAGGAATTGTCTGTTTTGCTGAAAGGACATTGCTCAAATATGGTGTCCTCAGGTGCTGCAACTGTCTAGAAGAGCAACCAAGTCAGTAGCTCCTCATCTATCTTGTGTCCAGAGATGCCCTGTCGGAGGAAAAGGAGGTTATCAAGTGGGCCACATGCTTGACATTCTGCTTAGATAGTGTCTCGGGTTGGCACCTTAGGTTTTTGTGAAACAGAAGGAAATGGATCACTACTTGCTGCAAAGGTAATTAGTGATAAGATTTTGTTTATTGATTATGATATTGGACATATTTTCCTTCTCGTTCAATATAGAATATAGTTTTTAATTTAATCTTAGCACCTAACCTATTTCTAGTTGTTCCAAAATGCCCTGCATATCAGATGAATATATTCCTTACATTGAGAAAGCCAGATGAAAATGGACATCTCAAAATGGAAATAATGTCAACATTCCTCAATTATAATGAAAGCAAATTTACCATGACTAATGTAAAACCCTCAGCTGTACAGGCTGATGACAAATTAGATAATCCTTTTATAATATGGGGGGATTTTTGTTGGCATGGATTGGGTCCACCTTTCCTAGAACTTCACTGTAGAAATATACAAAATCATTACTGGCTGAACGGTTTTTGAGAATGAAAATAATAGAAAATCATATAATTTGTCTTTTATACTTTCCAGAAGACAACCTAAACGGACACATACATTTTTAAGCACTCTCTACCTCCATCGTCAAAACATCAGTTGAAGTATTACTATGTAAGAATTCTGACCATTCCTGTGTTACAGATGTAGAGGCACACTAAAATTGTTCTCAACCAAGCACCTCAATGACATACTGCATGTTGATTATTTCTTTGACGGCCATCTTTAGTTTGTCCATCTCTTAATGCCTTCACCAATATAACATAGAGGAGAAAACTGGAGACGACAGTCCATCAATCACATCCCTACAATTTCTTAATATGTTTGAGATGCCTACCAGAAGAAATTCAGTCCAAATAGAGATTTAATCATTCAATTTTAAGGAATGAATCATCAAATTTCTTCATCCAACAAAAACAGTATTATGATCGTGAAATCACAATGAATGCTTTTTTTATGCTAGTTTACCACAAATTAATGTTTCAAATGCCAACTCAGTCCACTCTAAAAAATGTTATATTTGAAATTTATTAACAAATAATTCTTATAGAAACTTATTTTTCTATTATCCTTTTATAATCTTTTGTGTTTCACTTTAATTTAATAAAACTTTGTTTAATTCATTTGCAAGTAAGGCTTTTCTAATTCTAAATTCTAGAGAAGACCTTCTAGCTTTCAACAACTTGATTATTATTATTATTATTATTATTATTATTATTATTATTATTAGTAGTAGTAGTAGTAGTAGTAGTAGTAGTAGTAGTAGTAGTAGTAATAATAGTAGTAGTAATAATAGTAGTGGTGAAAATCAGTTCTATTTTTTATTACTCTTAAAAATGACTCATTATAGAAAAAGAGAATTAATATCATCCAACTTGTTTCCACCCTTAGGTAAAGCATAGTTCTGGGGCAGAGCATGTGATTTAATTACACTGCTGCAGGGCCTTGTTCTGTATGATTACAAAGCCATTCATTTCAGAGTAACACCTTGAACTATTAACCAACTGGTTTTCTAACTATCACAAATCACTCTCCATCCACTTGTCACTATTACAAGCGTATTAGAGACTTAACTGAGTCACTACAAGCTAAAGAATGAACAGATCTGATGCATCACTTACTGTTGGTGAGCTTTCTTATTATTCAGAAAGCTTAAACACAATTCATTTATTTTTATTCTAAAATTTTAACTTTGAGTCAGTAATACAGAGTATTAAAGAGTAATAAAGTAATAACAGTAATAAAGAGTATTCACATTTTTACCATTTTATTTGGTAAATTTAATAGAATATAATAATATTTTAAGTGAGATTATTTTATAAAAATATAAAATAAAATATGGTTTCAGCTCCTTGGCAACTACAGATTTCATCACATTTTTTATTCCATGTGAATAGAGTGAAAATCTGGTGACCTTACTGCAAGATCTATTTTCCATGAGCATTAAAAGCCAAGATACGATTAGTGTCTGTGACAATATATGCAATCTATGGGATTCTGGAATAAAGAAATAATAATGCCTCCATCTAGCAAGTTTAGTTACTGATCTAAACTCAAGAGTTACATTTCTTGTAAAACACTGACCATGTCCAGTTGATAAGCATATTTTATTAAGTGTGAATCGGAAATTATGCTTAATTTTTATACATATTGAACTGATTTCGTAAAATTTATTGTTAATATTTATTCAAGTTTAAGCATTCTGGTTTATGAAGCATGACTTATATTCCTCTTTAGTAGTATATGTAAAGCTTTGAGAAGTAAGTGTTCTTAAACCCAATTAGATCCATTGGTCTGGACTGTGACTCATTTTGTTTCCTTGCTTGCAGCCAGGCCATCAAGTACAACCCGCTGTGATTGCTTCCACTCAGCACAGTATCTTTTTTGTCTATATCAGAAGAGCTTATCTTTATGAGAGTGAATTAAAGTAACATGAGTTACTTTACATGAGTTGTCTATTACTTAATGTGGTGAAATGCTGCACAACAAAAATGTACTTTATGGACTTACAGTATTTTTTTTCTGCATAATTTAATTCATAATCCATGTTGAAATAGTAAATTGATCTGTGATATATTTAAGGGGGAATCACAAAAAACGCTATATGGAGAGATGTAAAAAATGCTATATAAAATTGCGCAATTATTTGCTGTTACACTAACTAGCGAACTAACTAAATAAATAACTGAAATTTGTGCATGTCATAATAGAATAACGTGTTTTGAATCATGTTTTTTCATGTGTCATGTTTCATGTAACTTTTGCACAATATTGTTATTTGCACTTCCCACACTTTATGTACATAACTGATCAGTCATATATTCTGTATTCATATTTAATACTCATAATGTCTATTGTATCACATCTGCATTGTCTTGTATAGTCTGTATTATCTTGTATAGTATAGTTAGGGTTCAAGCGCAAAGCTTGAACTAAATATTATTAAATTAATAATAATTATTATTATTATTAATATTATTATTCCGCCCTAGAAACGATCGTGCCCAAACCGTAAGGCCTAGAGAGCTCAAACTTGGTCAGATGGTAGTACTGGTCACAGTTACACAGGGCCAAGGTCTCAGCGGAATCGGACAATTTGGGGCGCTTCAGCGCCCCTCAACGCGTTTGTCCTCATAACCCCTAAACCCCTAAAACCCCTATGTCCAAATCTCAAGTGCTTTATATCATTGGAATCCTTGGCTCAAGACTTAAAAAACGTATATCTCCGATTTAATCTCCGCCATTAAATTTTTTCGCTATAGTGCATTTTGTCCGAAACCTACTTTTGCAAACTAGTCCTAGGTTTTTCGCCTGGTCGAGACCAATCCAATGCAGTAATATTCTCTGGAGTCTCAATGTCAATAATCTTCGAAAAAAAGTCGAAATTTTGATTCAGGGTCCTTATGGGGCCCCAAAACGTTTGGACTGTGAGGAGCCAGTTTTACTAAAATGTCAATAACTCAAGAACTAAATGAGCTATCAACACCAAACCTGGGACACATGTGAAAGAGGTCAAACTGAGGTCACAGTTCAAAAACCGCGGCGATTGTTTGTTCTTGTTCTCTCTCTCTCTCTCTTTGCTTCACTATCTATCTTTTCAGATCCCTACCATTGGACATCTCCTGTCAATCTTCATTATCCTGTGTGACATCACAGTCCGAACACAGTTCTAGAATCAGAGATTCTTCTGATTCTAGAATCTCTGAGCCCTGAGTTAGTGCTCTCCTCCAAGCACATTCAGCTTCAATTAGAGGGCTCTATTGTTGTTCATTCGGTTTTAGTATGTCAGACTGTTCATGTATCCCAATTTCTTAGTTATTTTGTGTATGTGACTTGCGGGTCACTTTGTGTACGTGACTTGCCGGTCACTTTGTGTATGTGACTTGCCGGTCACTTTGTGTATGTGACTTGAGGGTCACTTTGTGTATGTGACTTGAGGGTCACTTTGTGTATGTGACTTGAGGGTCACTTTGTGTATGTGACTTGAGGGTCACTTTGTGTATGTGACTTGCCGGTCACTTTGTGTATGTGACTTGCCGGTCACTCGTTCTGCATCTGGATGCTTGTGTTTCTTCGCTTTATGGATATGACTTTGTTTATTTTAGGGAAAACTGGACAGGTGAGTACTTCACATGACATATATTGTGCAACACGTTGGTAAGATTTTCTGTATTAGAGACACTAGGTTAGGAGCGGGTGCCACCCTCTGTAACTTGCGGGTCACTTTGTGTATGTGAAAATCCTTTAAGGCCTTAAACTCCCTAAAGGCCTTAAACGCTTGAACCCGGGAAATGCTGCTTGCAGCTTTAATGTTATTTATGTCTGTACTTTGGAGAGTCACAAACATCTAGAACCAAATTCCTTGTATGTGTCAACACACTTGGCCAATAAACCTGATTCTGATTCTGATTCTGACTGTGAAGACAGGTCAGGGCTGGTAGGTTTCTACAAAGGACTGCCAAAACGTCCTCAGGCCACACTGATAAGATGAGATCAATGTGAAGGAAAAGAGAGATGAGATTCAGATAGCGCAAAAGAGGTCCCCAGGTTTCTTTATGATACCATGTTGTGTGTCATAAACCTCTCTGCCACTTCCACAACCTCTTGACTTGCTGATAAGGCCATCCATTACCGTAATCCACTGCTATCGGCAAAATAGGCCTCTCAGACCAAAGTGATTGTAAAATGATCTGACAACTTCCGCTGACAGTAATATGCCTAGGAGATAAATAAAAAATACATTTTAAAATCCCTGTAGATATATATTTTGTATAAGATTACGATAATGTTTTCAATTCAGAAAAACACCCCACAGACAAGCAAAATAAATACTAAATAATTCATGAACCCTCAAGTATCCAATGGACACCTTGAAGAGCCCCTGGAGTGGAGATTTGGACAATGTAAAGCTACCGGTTAAAAGAAATAAACACAAACACTTAGCTGATAGTGCATGAAAATTTTTAAATAAATTTATTCAGGGCTTAAATTTATATTGAAGAGGTGATGATGCCCTTCATGATTGCTTATGATTGCCAAAACTTAGAAAAGTCCTGTTGAAAATATGTGTTAATATAATAATATCTCAAACCGATTTCACATTCTGATTTGACATTCCTTGTTTCTCAGTTTTGTCAGCAAAAAAAATGTAAGTATATTGAATAATACATTTTCTCATTCTACACTGGCAAAGATACATGTTATATTAAGCCTTTGAACTGAAAAGAAAAAAAGAACCATTCGGATTTAATGACAAATGTATATAGACAACAGTTTCTCTATAAATCAGTGTGAAACTGTATTGCATCATTATTATTATCACCATTATGCCCAGCTCTGATTTATATTTCCACCAAATTATACTACTGGAGCTCAACTTCACTTGCTTTTCACATAAACCTTTGTTCTGCACCCAACTGCCTCCTTTTTCCTCTATTAGTTAACACAGAGTAGATAACTCCAGCCAAGTGATTTTAAATTCCCTTATTAACAAAATAACAAAAGTGTTCTTTAGCAATATTTTACAAGAATATATTTTTTGTTCTAACACAACATGGCCTTTTTTAGTAGCTCCATTCCACAGTGCCCCATATGTCTGTCATTACAGCAGGGCTCATCATCCATGCTGCAGATGTTACAAATACTAATGAGTAGCTCAGGTCTTTTTTTATGAGGTTAAAGTTGAATGTTCAGGTCAGGTTTGATCTAGAAAACAGATCCACTGTCCTCTGTTGTGTTCCCTCAATGTCACCTGGCTGAGCTCAAGTGAAAAAGGTGACCAGCAGTCTTTGACAGGGAGTAATTCAGCCTGGTCGCTTAAGGAATGCTTTCTATATGTTCGTGTGCAACATATAGTGCTAGCAGTCTGTTTCCGAGTTCCGAGACAAACTGCGGGAGCCGCATTTTGCTTAAGACAGGCCACATGTTTCATTCAGGTAGCCATGTGTAGGCCATAATGGAGAAGCTTTCCTGAGGATAACCATTATCAAGTTTTGTTTTCTAAAATTGCTGCATGAACCTCAGGCATTATGCTATTATCGTAATAGTGTTAATGCTCTCCAGCAGGCTCCATGCTGAGCAAAGCTTGATTCTTCTCCAAACTCTTCAAAGGCTTATTTGAAATCTAATTTAATGTACTGATGGTAGTGTAACACCTACGACTGAATCTGGTGGAGCAGCCCTGTGGCTTTGACCCCCCACGTTTTTTACATTGTTAAAGTCCTGACCTGTTATTTTCTCCCCAGCTGAATTAATGAGAACCTCATTGGTAAAATAATATAGAGCAAAGATCCAAAACCTTATGCAGCTTGTGTCAGACCACATTTGACCGACCACAGTGACCTTGCAGCCCCTGACTGTTATAAATGCAGGTTGAAGAAACAAAATAATTGGCTTCAGTAATCACAACTACAAAATGAGAAACACGGCTTATAAATTTCCCACATTGATTTATAGAAGGAGCTTTTATATCAGCCCTTTTCCAAATGATACCTATGTATATAATTCACTCAAAGATGTGTCTGTGTGAATATCACTCAATATCAATATTTAGCAACTATCAATAATTATTTAGCAACAAATATGAAGCTAACAGGAAATGTATTGCTTTGGTTGGTTTAAGGCTGTGAATTTAAAAAATAAAACTTGCCTGATCAAAACAAAAATTCACTTCAACTTGAAAACAAATATATAACTAACATTTTGCATAATATATCATTTTACCATCCTATGCACTACTTCTATAGCCATGACTACAGACGCAAATCTTGATATTTATTATTGAGGACTAAAATGACTGAAATTGGGAAGAGCAGTGCAAACATTATGTAGTACACCACTAACAGTGAACAATGATAGCCAGTTAGGTGATATGTATGTATTAGCAAATTGTATTTAAAGACAAAAGAGGCAAAGAATGTCAGGTCTAGAAGCAATAAGCTGCATGTGAAGCTCTCTACCATCTAAATAAGTTAAAGAATTTATCAAATAACCCTAAAAATTGAAGAATGTCTTTATTTAAAGCAAAATATGGAGGCAGTCTTGAAGAAAATCTGGGAGGAGAAGAACTGATTTAGGCTCAGATTCCAGGTGTGCATGCACTGTAGCATTGTATACGTAAAAACAAAACGCTAAGTGTTTGCTTTCATGGCTGCCAACCAGGTGCATATGAATATCTTGTATAGGTTTGTATAGATCTACAGGTAAATGTACAATATGATAGTCTTTGTGCTTCCTGCTCAAGCCTGGCTAAAGGACACCTGGGCTTTCCTCCTCCTGTTCTCTTATTGGCCAGATGAAAGACTGCACAGCCTGGTGACAGATCTGTGCTTGGGCGGATGTGTAGTCCTATGTATGCCTCTGGGCTGGGATAATTGGGACTCTCCTTTTACAGAGCCTTTGATAACAGCTGGGGAGCAGCTGATGCTGTCCACGTTAAACTCCTGTAACCCCATCCACCCCCCTCCATCCTGCCTGCTCAACATGCTTTAACACAGATAATCTGCAGAAGTTCACTAATGGGATAAAGACTCTCATTATCTCTTATTATCAGCTGCTATCCAGGTCTAGTTTTTGCAAGAGGAAAGCAGTTATAGATTACTTTTTGTAGGGGTTATGGGGTATACAATAATTAATGAGTAAAGATCAGAAGGCCTGAAATTTCAGAAGTAACATTTAAATCAGCTTGACATGTTCTAATTTTTTTTTATAAAGTTATAAAGTTTTCTTATTATTATATGAACTATACAGAATCTAGTACATGTGTTAAAATATATATATACTGTGTATATATATATATATATATATATATATATATATATATATATATATATATATATATATATATATATATATATATATATATATCAACAGTTGCATGATCATATTCTGTAAAATCTTTAGCATTTCTTTGTCATTGAAGTATAAATCATTACATTTTTTATAAATTTTGGCATTCTTGTCTGGGGATTATGCATTTTTATAATTTCTGTGAATTTACAATTTTAGTAATGAACATTTAACCTTAAAATATATGACATTTGGTTAGCATAAAAAAGTACCAGAAAAGGGTCATAACAACATACTGTATTGACCATGTATTTCTCAATATTATTGTCTCTGTAGGAAGACTCTTTTTAGATATCTACAGCCGTTACGCATTCACTTGTTTGACCCTTTTCACATGCTTTTCAAGATAAATTATTATGTTTTTGACTGAGTTAATATCTGGGCTTAGGAGTTGTAAAGATGCATACAATTTATGGCTATGTTATTATTTATAATGATATAAATGCAGGACATAAACTGCCTCCTATGATCTGTACAGTAGTAACCTGCTTTTGACTGTGAAATAAGACATTTTTATGTTCAGTAATTTAGATTCAAATATAATGGCCCATGGATCATATTGCAAAATTATTACTTACAGGAACAGCTAGTCAGTTTTACTTTATCTGCATCTTTAGTGTATTCACAATAAATAAAAGACAATAATTTCAACACATTTCCCTGAACCTAGTATAAACTAGAAGTTCAATCAATAAATGTTTCTTGTGGGCAGTCAATAAATGTTTAATACAACTGAAAAATCTTGTAGTCAAGGTTATTTTTAAACTTAGCTCTAAAGATGTAGAATTCATCGTGACAATGACGGAACTACATTGTTTACACCAGAGCACTTCATAATTGGAGGGAAAATTTAATTATTTGTTATGGCTTTTTACTAAATTGCTGTAGCATTGCTAAGAAATGATCTCATATTTGTCTCACCCAAAGACATTTATTATTAAAGTTCAATACCTTTGTCCTATCCTTCCACTGGCATAACTATTATTCTTTCTTTCTTTCTTTCTTTCTTTCTTTCTTTCTTTCTTTCTTTCTTTCTTTCTTTCTATACAGTCTGCCATTTTTTTTAAAACACCATGCACCTTGTGAGGACCAACCAAATGTCCTCACAAGGTCAGATATTCCTGACAAATATTCCTGTCAGAGGCTCCTGTCAAAACTGTCACACATTTATTCCCCACCAAGATATAAACACACACACTGAGGCTTCTTAAAAGCTACGCTCACAATAAATTACTTGTCTGTTTGTGGACCAGATGTTACTGATGAATAGCACCATGATGAAGGTGATAAATCTGATGAAGGCTCCAGCCCACCTGGTGGACGAGAACAAATTGCTATACATGTTGAAACACTGAATTGTTGTGCTATCATTGGTTTTTGTGTCAACCAACTGACAAACTTACTGCAAGATATTACCTTTAGTGATGTGCCTGCTGTGTGAAACGTAATGCACCACCTACCCTTTAGAAATGTATCTTAAACACTGATTGAAGAGCCTTTCCTTTGTCCCACACTGTTATCTTGGTATTACTACAACTATTGCAGATGGTAACCATCTAAACAGTGACCTGATAGTAGAACTGTGGGTCCATAAAAATAGCTGGTTTTACGCATGTCACTGATAGGGCTAATTGTGTGGGTGCATGTGTCTGTCTGTTTGTAAAAGAGAGAGAGAGAGTCTGTGTGGGAGTGAATGTGATGACAAGGCCACCCACGGAGCCCCACCCCAAATGTCCCTTGAACGAAGTGACAAGACTGCTCCTAAAACAAACACAACCTCAGCATGCACCTCTTTCCTTTACTGTCTGTTCTCATGACCCCCATTACGACCATAGATCTGGACCCAAACATATGCAAATTTATGTAAAGACACATGATTAGACTTCTTGTTACAGATCAAAAGCTTGGTGTTTGCACCTTTTCTTATCACTTCCTTTTGCCAGGAGCTCAGTCCTGACATGGTCACTTATCCCGTATCAGACAGCACATGCACTATGAACCATCTGTCACCTACCATGATGCTTATGAAACAAATATGAAATTAAATAATGTTTTGTCCTTTAGTTCATAAGTTACAATTAAGTTCACATATCATCATTCCCAATTTATAATCACAGAACACATATGAAGCACATCCTCTCTATGTAATCTTCCAGATGACCAGATAAAATGAAATGAGCAGTGTCACGAGGCTTTATTTACTGTATTTATTTTCACAAAGCACACCAAAGGCGAGCTCAGACCACCCTGGCCTTGAGTGTGCAAGAGATGGAGACCACCAGTTTTAGGGGATTTGACAAATTGAGCTTTGTCAAACAAACCCGTTCTTATGACACAGCAGGGACTTAACCAGGGAATCCACAAACCTCAGGCCACTTGGTGGGTTGCCACAGATGTATGTGTATGTGAGGAAAGCAGAAAGTATAAGAGATTAAATTAAGAAGTGTGTATGGTGATAGGATGAGCTGTCCTTTGGGAATGGGGTGTGTAAGTTGCACTCGTTAGGTGTGTAACATTGTAAAAGAGTAAGATAATGGCAGCTACTTCCTGTATGCTACACTGATTTATACATCCTTGTATTTCTTGTGTAGAAGTGTATAATTTGTCAAAGTAATGACAGCTTCATGCAAACATTTAGTTAAGCATCAGTGTATAGTGAAAGGGTAAAAAGGCACACGTGCATTCATAATCATTTTCTATCCAAGTGTAGTCCTTTAATTATTAAGGCCAGAGAGATAGAGTGCCAAAGAAAATCTCAGAAAAGAAGATATCTTAGTAATATCTAATTTATCTTTGTAGCTATTAGGCAGAATGCTGTGAGTTCACTAAAAACAGTGGATGCAAATCCTTTGAGGAATTTCAGATGTGTTTGTTTAAAGGCTCTTACTGCTGTGATTTCAGCTTCTTCAAATGGCGGCACTGTCTCTGGTGTGTCAAGAACAACACTGGTGAGGAACAGCTGATGAAGGCTATGAAAACACCAAAAGACACCCAGGGGATCCAAGCTCCACCTTACTTCACCTGTTTTTAAGTAATTCACACAGCTTCCTTGTGTGATGACAGACGAATGGATGACACCCAACACTGAAACTATTCCAATAATGCTGAGAGTTAAACTGAATGACAAATGGTGAATTAATCCAACACTAATACATTTAAGAAGATTTAACAGAAGTTGTTGATTCATTTTAATATAACGACAATATGTTATTTTTTTCTATAGTAGGAGCTAATTCTTGTAATCCTTCATATAATCTAAACCTAATATAATACAGATTATAATAAACTTTAGGACAGAGAACCATATGCTTTTCCATTGTCATAACATATAATGTTTTTCTCAGTGATGTTCCACATAAGATGATTACAAAAACGGTTACAAAGCATGACATAGATTAATGAAGTGACAAATTGTTGTGGTATATTAGGATTAAAATACTTATAAACATGCTGATATTGGAAAATAATCTTCGTTCGTGCATTAACAGTAACTCTGCTTCACTTTGTGCTACACTGCCCTTCTGCACTGTTGCTTATTTAACTATAAACACACCACAACATGTTTTACTCCTTTCATACTGTATAAACCATTCATAGACAATTTAATGGAGCCTTTGGAGCCCACGAGTCCAATCCCATTGCAGTGTGAAGATCTATGAAGGCAGTGAATGATGATTTCATATTTAAATTCAAGCATGGATATTACACTTTAACGTTTAGTATTTGGAAGGCGTGTGTGGAAAAGATGAAGAATGATGAATAAAAGATTAACTGCTGAATATTTCCACCCAGAGGACGAGCAATTAATAATGACGACTAATAAGTACTCATTTTTTGTAAGCATTGTCAGGCAGTTCAAACCTGCAAGATACAATTGTCCAAAAAAACAGGAACATTAAGTTTGTGTTCAGCAAAATTCATATAAAAAATTGTGGATGTTAAACCAATATACAATCAATAATGTGGATTAATGCTCTGTATAAATATTACAGTGTTCTTTTGTCTTAGTGACGTGCATAAATATTCCCTCTTAAATATTGCCACATTTTGGAGTGTTACAAACTAGAGCTGAATGTTTGACGGTACAAAAATGATGATTGCACAAGTAACCACAACTTGTAAATGTTTAATCTCTAATTTGAAGTTGTTGCAAATCCAAATCCATGAAATAGAATTCAGATTGTAATTCTACAAATGTTAACGGAGTGAATGCTTATGTTCGAAGCGCTGCACACTGGATATTCTATAAAACCACCGGTGTAGAAAGATGACAGGAGTAGAAGAGAGAGAAGCAATTATGTTCAAGAAGAAAGTCAAATTGTAAAATAATTAGAGCTTTTTGAGGCTAATAAGTAAAGTGGCAGAGATTTTGGTGTTGTGAGCGCACCATATGTTTATCTGAATCAGCTATACTGTGGATAAACTGAATAAGAGGACTCACTTTCAATTCAATGCTCCGATTTCTGTAACAATGACACACTCTACATCCACCCTCACACACAGACACATGCTTAAACTTAACCTCTGGTATCTTTTAGATATCAGCCTATTTTCAGCATGGAGAAACAAGGCCCCCACATTCCCATGCAAATTTAGCCTGGAGTAATCCAGAATGATTGGTACATCCGTTGTTGAGATGAATGATACTGAATTTCTTTCCATGTTCATTTAAATAGCATTAAATGGGCTGTTCAAGTGTGTGGCTCTATCATATAGGGGAAACATGAATATAATTAAGATACTAAATGGGGATGGGCTTCCAAGATGAGTAACATGTGTATAGAAGGAGGTTAATGGCAAAATTGCACACAAAGATATTCAAATCTTGCATCTAATGCTAGGTGAACAGTATATAATTTGCCAACAAAATAGCCTACATCCTTTTAAACATAACAGGTTCATGAAACCAATGTAGTTTCTATGCCTACTATATGGTTTTGCACACAATTATTGGTCAGTGCACAATATACAAATTGCTTTACAGTTTGCTATAATAAAATAATTACAACCAGGAATTTTCATGCAGTAATAAACTCGAAATACAAGACAGCTATAATGTGTGCCATCTTCAGCATTATATATATCATCATATTAGTCTTTATAATTTTTTTTATTTTTAAGTTGTATGTTGTTTTTATGTTACTTCATGTTACATTTGATATGAATGTCTTTGGTTCGTGTTTTCTATGTTTCTTTTTTGTGTGGTAGACTATACAATGTTAAAAAACACAGACTGAGACACATCTAGTAAAGAAAAATCTTACAATTTTTATAGGTGTGAACTATACACAGGTTTTCTCAGGTTATATTTTCTCATAAAAAAAGAAAAACCACTTAAGCACTTACATAAACCAACAAATACGAGCGACTTTCCCTGTGTTTATACTAATGCAACTAATTCAATGTACAAAATTTATGGCGATTGTGTGGGAGTTATAAAAAATGTGCAAAAATAAAGACACAACAAGAAACAATGCACCCATTTGTAATGCATAACAAGGGTGATTCAAACACACTACCAAAGATTTATGCTGTAACAATGCCATTTTCCTCTAGCTCCCACTACATCTTATAGTTACATTTTCACCAGAGCCAGTTTTCCTTCCTTCTACACCTACATTTTGTCAGGCCACCGTCAGCCTGACCTAATACCACCTCCTACCCTCACTCTGATAAAGGTCATCTTACACGGCTGCTTTTAGAGGAACAGTGAGGATTTCTGTTAGGGAAATAGTGATGACCACAAACAAAGAAAACAACCTTTGTTTCTTTCTCACACAAGACAGCCAATGTATAGTGGTAAGAATATTAAGTGGTTTGTTTGGTAAACCTCTTAAATGGACTCCTGAGTACATGTTTTCTTTTTTGTTTTAGGTAATGAACATTTTAATTTGAGGAACATTTTGGTTTGTTTACAGATGCAAGTATATTTCTGGGACGTGGGAGGCATTTTGGGCAAATTTTACTTGCATTGTGTTGTTCTTGTGAATATCAAAAATAGTGGCAGGCATGAAAGGCATTATTCTGCAACTCCTAATATAATTCAGCTTATAATCAATGTCACAAAGTAGCTTTGTGATAATCAGAAATTAATACATTTTAATGAATTTAAATACATTTTAATGCATCAGCAGTTAAATTAAAGTATGGAATTAAACGCAATGCATGTGCTGTTACAGGAAATGATAGATTATAATGAAGGATGGTATGATTCTGGCCAAAGGTGATTGTGTTTAATTCTTCATATACCAAAGCAATTTGCCAACATAAGCATATGTATATAAAGAAACATATGAAATTCAGAAACATTGTACATTTAATCCTTTAGCAAAAAAAGTATTTCCTGTTATAATCTACATTATAACAGTTATAAACAATTATCTCCTCACCAGCGTCTCGTCTTTTCCCTGGAGTTTATTAGACAAAAATACATGTTATTGAGAAACTGCGAGGGCTTCCATCCTGGACTGTCCTGTTTTGGAAAGTTTTCCTCTCACCGACACTCCTTTAAAAATTGACAAATAAACATACAAGTTTACTTGCACTCATTCTAGATCGAAATATTTGAAGGTTTACACAAAAAATTTTTCAGTGTGACTATCATGCGTTGTGATATTTTCTCAGACACAAACATACACTTACAGAAACACAAACTGTGTAAGTGTAATTTATTTAAGCACCTGACAGAAAAGTTCCAAAGAAGCTTCCAGCACATCTTTTCTAAGCCCTCAGGCTTAGTCTGTGTTTTGTATGAATTGGGTCTGGACTTTGCCCAATCCCTCAGCCAAAGCTGCCATCCTTTCTGGTAAATCGAGACAATTTAATGCTTTGGCAAAATCTAAGGATATTGTGTATATTTTTGTTGGACATGTATTTTGCTTCTTGAGAGCTGGATTGACTTTGCGTCGTCAGAGAAATCAATGCTCTTTTGTACTGAATAATAAAAATGATAATAATAATAACGAAGGGGAATTTGATACTGTATGTACTTAAAGTTTGCCTTAGTACTAAACATGTATGGTCGCCATGGAAATATCTCTCTATATGTATTGCATATATGAGCTCTTTTCTTTTTCCTAGTTTTGACATGAAATCCTTCTCAGTTTCCTATAAAAAGACGAACTTATCCCACTTTATCAACTTTGAATTAATGACATTACATTGCAATGCTTGTCACCAATATTTTATACCATGACCATTGATAAGGCTCATTTCTAATTCTGGTTGGTGTAGGTATGTCTACAGTTTGTGTTAAAACATGTTAAAAGCATGTTGACAGGTTACATACAGTATGTATTATTCCTTATTATTCCTATTTTTGGCATCTAAAAGTAATAATGATGGTTTCCTGTTATTTGCATCTACTTTTTTAATATGATAATCTTGAACATTTTCATGCAGTTGTATAATTAGTGTTATTCTACATATCAATAAACTCCCATGTAAATCAATTGTTTATATTAAATCACTCATTTAAATACATAATCAATTTGTCAGAGTAATGCTGTACATGAACAGCTAAAGTGTGTAGTTGTTATAAGGAGACATTTATTTAGCATTTTTGAAAGGGCAAAGCTGTTTCCTTAAGTTTTACAACACAGGAAAGAATCCAGACATGGGGCTTTGGACTTTCTCTGTAACATAACCTGCATTTGTGGTCTTATTATCTTTAAGAGAAAGAAATAGAGAGACTGGTGAAGAAGCAAACGATTTTATCTGTTAAAAAGTAAATAACAAATGGTAACATTTGGACGTTTTCATGGACGTTCCAGAATAATAAATGTAATTAGATATGTTTAAAAGTAGGACTTGTTATTTGATACAAATACAAGGTTAGTGTTCACAAAGCACTGCAGTTTAAGAGGAATAAAACATCTCAGGATCATTCTGGTATTAAAAATAGTCAAATTTTGGGTGAAGGAACATTGTGTTTGTGATTTATTTTCCAGCATGCACCATCCTGTTTTATTGCTTATACAATACAGAGGAAAAATATGATTCCTATACTTACATAAGTTCAAATTAAAGTTGACAGACTTCTTTTAACTTTATAATGATTCTGTGTATGCAAATTCAATAAGATAGATTAGACATGTGACCCAACAAAAATGCTCAGATTACACAAAGATTGGTCTGTATATACTGCCATACATTGCCAGCCAAGGTGGTCAATTAGAAGCAAAAATAAACTGATTATGTTTAAAGATTTATGCTTAGACAGTTTTGTAGAAGCCATCGAAAGCATTTTATGTTCTGAATGTTTATGTTTTTGCAAATGGCAGTTGTATGTTTTCTTGGCTGCGCTCTGTGGCTTGGCAACATCATGTGGGTGGATGAAGTAGGGGTTGGCATATACAAGAGTTTGCACTTCGGATAGATATACTTCAAGTCACAGACGAGTAAGTGTGAGGATAAATGATTACCTATATCTCATTTCAGTGTGGGGGTGTGTTTCTGTGTACGCGTTTGGATGGGTGTTGGCAGTGGTCTTCCTCTTGAGTCTGAGAGTCAGACTGTCAAGATGGCTGGCACTGCTCAAAAAGAGGAGACATTCTGTCACAAACACGTCTCACTCAGTTTAAACACAGATGGCACAGAGGTTCCTATTACTCAGCCTCGTGCCGAGTGTGTGTCGAGAGCTGGCTGTGTGTTGATATGGGCGTGACACAGATACAGGACAATTTACAGCTTGTGTTGCCTATTTTTAATTTGTACACCAGCACCATAACTGAGATGAAATATTTCAAAAAACAATATGTTAGATAATTGTGAGGCAGACAGTGTTTAACAGACTGCATTCCACATGCCATTGGAAGTATGTAGAGGGGAAACCAGGTGTAAAACCTCCCATGACAGTGACAGCCATGACCAAAAATGAAAGGTCTATAATGATTATGTTTGAACATGAACCTTTATTACTATGGGACTGTGACCTTGTGCCAGCTCCAAAGAAGATTTAGCACCACACCACCTTCTGTTTTGCTGGACTATCATTAGCATTTCATTGCCGTTCTCAAGCATGAAGTGGAATAGCTGCATCCATGAACAGAGAACACAAACTAAACACATTCCTGTTAGTAACGATACAGACGTTGATTTAAGATTTAAAAAAATAATATGATTACAATTAATACAACTCTATTCAACAATTAAAAAATTGAACAAATAACATATGCTTATAAAGATTAAAAGTAATGATTCTAGATTAAAACAAAGCAAATTAAACCTAGTGGCATCTTTTGGACCCTGCTTTACATGAAATGGAAACACTGTGTAATGATAAGTTTTTAGTACAACTACATTAATTTCTTTGGCTCAGTTCCTCTAAATGAATTGAGAATGTAGGCGCGTTTGTAGTTGTTACCTGAAGTTCCAACATAAATTTTAACAGCAAATTTTTATGTTCATAGCTACATTTTTAAAACATTCAGGAAGATTTGTGGTATAAACAAAAAAGTAAGGTGTTGGCAGACCACCACAGCTTCAGTGCACCTTGGCATAGATTTTACAAGTCCCTGGAGCTGAACTGTATGGATAAACAAACCAACTGATATAACAACTAAGGTAAAGATATTACCTTAGATGTTTTTGCAAAATGGTGGTGGAGGTCTAACATTCTGTTCCAAAATCTCCCAACTGGCCTGAGATCTGATGCCTGTGGAGGCCATAGCATATGTTTTACGTGATTTTCATCATGATGAAGCCAGTCAGTGAGCCATTGTGTGGATGTGGGCAGAGTCATTCAGGAACATACCACTCCCATCAGAAATAAACTTTTAGCCTTTGTATTGATTTGCAATGACTGTTCCTTACAGGGACATGTGGAACCAATCTTGGCCAGCAAAAGTCCTCCTAACACCACATTGTTAGCATTTTCCGGCATTTATCTACAGCATAGCATTTTTTCTTTAAGCTAGAGTGATTTTTGTATACATCTTTTTGAAGATGACAGCTGTGTTTATCTATAAGTACAGAAAAAAGAAGAAAAAAGAAAGAAAAGTAAAAAAACAGAAAAAGTGTCCATATCAAACTGCTGTTACTGATTTAATTTAGGTTTCCCCAAAGCATAGTAAAGGTAAGATCATCTTAACTGAAGGAGAAAGCTCTCAAAGCAATTCTCAAGCTACCATTTAATAATAATCTTTGTCTTATGATGCTTTAGGAAGCATAGCTTTAGTTTAGTCTATACCTTTAAAAGATAGTATAATATTTTCAAATGTGCGTTTATTAAAAACAGCTGCATGCTGTTAATACAGCGTTTACATCTAATATACATAGACTAATAAGCGAATCAGAATAGTGTTTTCCCAGGTATTCATTTTAAATGCCCAAACAAACAGTTTTCATTTAGTATGTCAGAGCCAGCAAGTGCTCAGCTTATTCAGGAAAACGTTGAGAAAACTTTGTTTTGTCATCTCTGAGGTCACATGCGGTTTTAAGCCACCTGTTTACAAAGTGAGGTCCCATAAATGTTTAAGTAAATAGATAGATTTGATTTAATTATTTAAAAAAATAAACACAGAGGTACTTCATGCTTACTTTCAGAGCATAAACTGCTGGAAGCTCTATTGCATTCAATTATTTTATTATGTGACAGGTTACCAGTGATCCATGTAGCTTAGCTGTCCAGCCAAATTAAGGTAATGTCTTGACTTTATATGCCTGGGATTTCTGTTTCTCCATCATTGGACGAATGATCATTTCAGCTTTTGTCACCTCTTGTATTACGGAGTCTTTTTTTTTGCCATTTCAGCTGGCAAAACACAAAACTTGAAGTACAATTAACTGCTGAAAATTGCTACTGCTAAGACTAGGCTCTTTAAGGCAGATGAAGGACCACTCTGCCAAGAGCTGAGGTCAGCAGACCTGGCAATAGAACAAAGAATTTAGGAGGTAAAGACTTGTACTGCTACTCTGACACACAGTAACTCAGTGTTACCGTACCTTGCAAAAAACAGAGACCACCTCTGGATTTAACTAGAGACACATCTCAAATAACCCATTCCATTACATAGCACAGAAGGTTTATTACAGCCTAGGGTCCGTTAAATTGTCGTCACCAAAGTCACCTGGTTAGTAAATTTTTTATATTGAATATTCAAAGACTGCTAAAGCATGAATAAAGCTAGACTTACAAGCTGTGATTTTTGGCCCACTTTTTTATTTCAGAGACAAAAACACAGCAAAATACGCCTTTGTTTGTAAGTTGAAATCAGCAGTCTTAGAATGAATAATGTTCCATGCTCAACAGCAGCTGATTTAGCATCACTGTGACCGCAGACAAAAGTCTGCCAGTATCAGAAATATTTAATTAAAATCTCAGAGTGACCACTGGTACAAGATGAGACACTCTGTAAAAAGCAACTAAATAGGAGAACAGCATAGGATTATGTGAAATTCACAGGAGATCTACAAATAGAAATTAGTCACAGAAAGTATTAGAAAGTAATTAGAACGTAATTACATTAATTACTATACATTGCCCTCCAAATGTATTAGAAAGACAAGGACTTTAAAGACAAGATAAAGACAAAGATCTTCAGATATAATTTCAGATATAGGTTAAGGTTTAAGATTAAGGTTTTGTGGCAGTATGTTTTAGGTCATTGTCTTGCTAAATGATGAAGGTCATCCCAATAGAATTGGATGCATTTCTCTGCAAACTGGCAGAATAAATGTTTCTATCTTGTGAAACTACTGCATTAATTCTGCTGCTACCATCACAGGTTACATCAACAATAAAAATTAGTGGTAGAGGTTAATCTTTGATTTCATCTTTTGTGGCTCAACTTTGCAAATTCCAATTTGATCTTTCAAATCTTACTGTTTATGAATGGTTTGCATGTTGTGCTAGTTGTGGCCTCTATATATGAGAGTCTGCTCTGAAAAGTCTACTTTAAACATTGGATTGTGTTACCTTAACCCCTGCCCTATGAAGGATATTGATAATGTCACTGATTGTTGTTCATTTCCTTGGCTGACCTGTTTGATGTCTGGTTGTTACTACATCAGTGCTTTCCTTTTTTTTTTAAGGCATTCCAAATTATTGCGCAGCCTTTTACAATTGTCCCTCTTTTCTCTGCCTCAGATTGGCATAATTTTCTCCATATTCATCTCTCTGGTCCTCATGTTGGTTTATCCTTTTTAACAAATTCAGGCTTGCCAGTTGAAATCCAGGGCTCAAACGTAGATATTCAGAGCTATAAACAAGGCTCACCAGGCCAACAAGAAACACCCATCAGTCACATGCTCTAATATTTTTGCTCACTTTTGAGTGGGTTTAAACAAAAGGTGCCATGTTTGAAATTTTTTAACACATGTAGTTGTAAATATCATTTGATTATTGCTATACATCTGGTCTGTTACCTTATATATCTCTTTTGAATGCATATCTAAATGTCTTTAAATATAAATTCAAAAAATAAATAGAATTGGCATATGTGGCACCTTAGCTTACATACCTGGCTCAGGCTCATATTGTTGGCTGAGTAAAAGAGGACAACGTGAAACGGCCATTCTTTAAACATGACCTTTCTAGGCATAATATTATTACTATTATACTAAAGGTTTGTTCATGTTTATGTGACTCCATTTTTACCCACACAAGTTTAGTGCTGAATGATGATTTAAGCGTAATGACTACTTTTCTTAATTTTAGGTTTAGCGTTAGAGGATGTTCATTGTATAATTTGACTTGAAGAGCCTGTTATCACACAGTCAGTCATAGAATTCCAGATTTTATTGGGATCATCTAATAATTATCTTTAAAATGTTCTCCAGGTCAAATTATACTTGGGTCAAATCTTGAATTACACAGTGTAAAACAGGATTAACTGCAGCACTGTTAATCTCATTTGATTTAATACTAAACTAATAATTAAAAATGTAAAAATATTATGTATAATAATATACAAAGTGGGGGGCACGGTGGCTTAGTGGTTAGCATGTTCGCCTCACACCTCCAGGGTCAGGGTTCGATTCCCGCCTCCACCTTGTGTGTGTGGAGTTTGCATGTTCTCCCGGTGCCTCGGGGGTTTCCTCCGGGTACTCCGGTTTCCTCCCCCGGTCCAAAGACATGCATGGTAGGTTGATTGGCATCTCTGGAAAATTGTCCGTAGTGTGTGACTGCGTGAGTGAATGAGAGTGTGTGTGTATGTGCCCTGTGATGGGTTGGCACTCCGTTCAGGGTGTATCCTGCCTTGATGCCCGATGACGCCTGAGATAGGCACAGGCTCCCCGTGACCCGAGGTAGTTCGGATAAGCGGTAGAAGATGAATGAATGAATGAATGAATGAATATACAAAGTAATACAAGTGTGTACTGTTTGTCTTTTGCTAGAATATTCTCCCAGCATTTGATTCTTTGTACCTTGTCTTTCGCACTCTTCCTTTCCAACTGGCCTCCCATATGATATAATCATTTAGCAGACATGGCAGTTGCAACAACCAATCCTCAGTCTTGAGCTGAGGACTTCTTGGAAAGAAATGCATGGAAATGTCATTGAGCCTTATTAATGCGAAATGTAGTCGAGTGACAGAATTACTCTTCAGAAGGAACACACGATCATGTCTGCCATTGGGCGTGGTGCTAGTTTAACTACTTTCATCATTTTTTTCCTACAGACATTGTTGCCACTACTCCCTAGTTTTGTACCACGTAGATTCTGTAAACAGTTCTGTTTTAATCACTAATGGGATTTTCTTTGCTGTTGTGCAATTAAACTACTAAAAGTAAACCAGGGCTGATGACAAACTCAATCGTGTACTTGGCAAGCTGGCATGAATGAAATTAGCTTATAAGACAGAGTGGCAAAAAAAAAAAGGAAACTCCATTCTGCGGTTGCTTGACCCATTTGAGGAGATGAGTGGAGACAGAGAGAGTGAGCCCTTTCTTTGGATAAAATGGAATCTGGTAATGATTTTGCTTGACTGTGAAGAATCCAGGAATTAGTTAAATTTACATAATCAATATGCAGAGTGGTCATACTGCAACAGGAACTGCTTTACTTTTAAAGTTTCTACTTTTATTGAATTCATTAGTTACAAATCAGCAACAATAAACTGTAAGTAATGTCAATTAATTCAAGAAATTTTTAAAATATTAAAATAATTAATTATTAATTAGTTTGTTTAAACATTTATCAAGTACGCATGGATTAACTAATGCTTATCTTGAGTAAATCATAAATTCAATACAGATTAACTAATCTAAATTACATTTTAAACATTACATACGCACCATTCTTCATTTGAGTTTTTCATTGGAAATCTGCCACAAACATTAATTTTTTTAATAAACATTTGTCATTGTGATCTTTATTATTCATAAATATAAAAACATTAACAGAAATTGTGAAGTACTTTGTTAACATTACCTATGTTTTATAAATGGTAATAATAAATAAATAGATGATATATTGGTATAGAGAGCAGTCAAACTGTCATAACTACATTTGAAATGAATATAAATACATTACTTGGAATTACTGGAATAGATAATGTTAACAGAGTGTATAACTGAGACTAGACAGGTGCATTGGGAGGGGATCAGTCATGATGCGCAAATAGAGGATTTTACTTCTTTACCTTTTTTTTTACTGTGATAAGGAGGACGCAATCCAAGGGTCAGATGTGAAGCTTGTGGGACAAACAAAAACCACATTTATTCATTTTACTTTTGTAACTGCCTGGTCAGGGTCACAGAGGTTTAAACTAATTTGTTTATATATCTGAAAATATCAGACATACATTGCACGAGGGGATTAGAATATGTCCCACACTTAAGTCTAGTTGATACCAATTAGCAACATGAGTGATGTCACTGAATCTATTTAATTATGTACAGATAAAGACAGTGACATTGTGTTACATCCCTAACTATATGACCAAATGTTTGTGGACACAAATCTTTACAAATCTTTTGCTGTTATAATGCTGTTATGTCTTCTGAGAAAGCTTTCCACTAGATTTCTGAACGTGTGCCCCTTCTGCCTCTAGATCATTAGTGAGGTAAGTTACTGATGTTTGGTGAGGAGGCCTTAAAGGTGTTCAGTACAGGGCTCTGTTCAGGCCACTCAAGTATTTCGACTTCAGCCTTGGCAAATCATGTCTTCATGAACCTCACTTTGCACATACTTTATTGCACATACTAATATTGTCATGCTGAAACATGGTTCCTTGGTTCTGTTGACATCAAATTGCAAATGCTACAGTATTCAGAGCCATTCTAGACAATCTGACTGACTAAATGTGACTAACTTTGTTGCAACGGTATAGGGCATCCACAAACTTTCAGCCCTATAGCATACCTTTCTCAGTAGTTTCATTGTACTTACTGGCTCATTCATAGTAGTTACTGAATAATGAGAATTCTTAAAGTATAACTTACAAAAAGTGGCTTTTAAGTGTTAAATACATAAGCAAAGATAAGCCCCTTTCTCCTAAAACTCACTGTCAAATTTGCCCTTGTGTTTTCCAATAATTCAAGGGGGTAAAATTATTTAAATAGTGAAAGAGTAAGGGCATGGAGGTTTGACAAGCTGCTTAGGTATAATGTGGTCTTCGGTACAAATTTAAATGTGTGTGTGTGAAAGAGAGAGTATGTGTGTTAGCATTTGAGAACGAGTTGAAATGAGTCACAGAGGAGAGCTACTAAACCATTACTCATCTCTGTATGAGACCCCTCATTATTTGTGGAAATTGCAAACAGCAGTGCTCTCTAGGCAACATCAAGACGGGATCTCTATGCAAACTCTTGGAACAGCAAGCTTTCTAAAGCACTTGAGACCAAGCATGGGTATACTGTACACCATATAAATGTGTATATTCTCATGTGTGCTGAGTTGCTCATAAACATGGCAGAGAAAGTGGTGACATGTTAACCATACAACTGCGCTGCAAATGTACAACAGCTGACTGAAAAAAAACAGCCACAATGCCTTTTTTATATCATAAGTAGAATGACATGAGCTTGGCAACATGCACGTGTACACAAGTCGTTGTACATCATTTGTGGTGTGAACTCATCTATTTGTTTATCGCTTGTAATGCTTTTCAGGACAGCAGGCTTAGAACAATAACCCCTTTCTCCCCACACACATTTTCTTTCCACTCACTTTAGCTTGGCCTCAGCTTTTTTGCTCACTTACAGTAAGCTTTGGCTCTCTTTATCATGCCAGATGCACTCCTTCCCATCTTTCCTACGTCTTTTTCCTGGGATCTGTGCGTATGTGCCGGGGCAAATGGGTGTAACGTATTGCATCATCAGCACACGGAGAGCCTGAAGAAAATCACAGAGGGGTGATTACACAGCCCTGTTTACAGAGGGCATGACAAACAGTGAAGGTTTAATACTTCAGTATTAGCTCCAAACTGCATGATTTTTATAAAGCCACTCTCAGTGATTTAAACTAGAACTTATTGTCTCACTATTGTAAGATTTTCCACTTGAGGAATGCAAATCATAGGCTGGAATAAACCAAAATAAATTATTAAAATGCACACATTCATAATATAAATAATATTTTGCATAGTTTTATAACTGCATTTTATAAAGACAGCAGTAGTGCAGTCTTGAGCAGACTGAGATACTGGAATAGACCTATAAAAAAATTATTAGTTAGCTTTCTAATGTATGCCACAAAGTTAACAATAATTTAGCCATGTAAGTTGGATTTTACCCAACTTTCCCTATATACATTTGCTACGCATTACCACCTAATTATCTAGATGGACACATGAATCCAGTTATAGGGCAGCTGAATGATCCTTGGATGAAAGCATTACCTGGTCTTTTCAATAAACATAAAGTAACAGATACATTAACAATTGTAGTTCTGGTTGAGATTGGGGAGAGAAGTCGTCTGGCTATTGCTGGGGTTAAAACGCACCCTATTTTTATTAAAGCAAAGATTTAGTGCTTGCCTTCTACCTGGCTTTCAGACAAACGACCCGAAATTCAGTGCATCTTTGTATCATCCAGTCTAAACCCTTTAATGGTTATTA
This sequence comes from Tachysurus vachellii, assembly GCF_030014155.1. Classification (NCBI taxonomy): domain Eukaryota; kingdom Metazoa; phylum Chordata; class Actinopteri; order Siluriformes; family Bagridae; genus Tachysurus; species Tachysurus vachellii. The sequence goes on along the minus strand of NC_083471.1, from coordinate 18,540,651 downwards.
AAAACACTCTAGACATGCAGTCATCACACAGTCTGATTACAAGTCCCTCTCATCCCTGGAATCATTCTCAAATTCCTTTTCCATCTTATGGTAACTCTAAATAGTCAGTATTTGTATATTTACATGGGGTTTTTTCTGGGGTCTCATAGTTTTTTTCAATCTCTCAAAAATATGCTCATAGGTGGATTGGCTACACTATATGTCATCTAGGTGTGAATGACAATGTGATGTGTATGTGTGTGCACAGTGCTCTGCAATGGACTGAAATCCAAGCCATTGCCTCATGCCCAGTTGTCCCCAGATAGACTATGTATCCAATATGAATAGGTTAAAGAAGTATCTGAAGATCAAGATTCTTATTGATCTTAAACTTTTGTATAATATTTGTATAATGTTTCCTATGTGCTGTAAAGTGGGGGCACGGTGGCTTAGTGGTTAGCACGTTCGCCTCACACCTCCAGGGTTGGGGGTTTGATTCCCGCCTCCGTCTTGTGTGTGTGGAGTGCCTCGGGGGTTTCCTCTGGGTGCTCCGGTTTCCTCTCCCAGTCCAAAGACATGCATGGTAGGTTGATTGGCATCTCTGGAAAATTGTCTGTAGTGTGTGAGTGTGTGAGTGAATGAGAGTGTGTGTGTGCCCTGCAATGGGTTGGCACTCTGTACAGGGTGTATCCTGCCTTGATGCCTGATGACGCCTGAGATAGGCACAGACTCCCCGTGACCCGAGGTAGTTTGGATAAGCGGTAGAAAATGAATGAATGAATGAATGTTCTGTAAAGAGACAAAGCCCATCGTTAAAAGCGATATACAAATAAATTTGAATTGAATTGAATAAATAATGCCCCTGCCACTAACCTGGAAATTATCAGATATTTCGTATTGTTTCACACAAATTGTGTATGAATTATATATATACACACAAATAATTGGATTTCAGGTTTTTATTACAAGGCTGCTGTCTGGTACTGTCTGAATTCTGGTCTGTACAATGTGTTTAATCTATGACAAATATCTTTTAAAGTCTATTCAGGCATAGCACCAAGTAAAGGAATACAAGTGCTGTGTAAACATAATGTATATCGCTGCTATGTGATTAACTGAGATGACCTTTGACTTCAACAATGATTGAGTAGTCTATTGTGAGAGGGTCATTGAAGTGGATGAAGTGGGCTCTGATGACTGATGATGCTGGTCACTTTTTCTTTCTTTGAGATACCAGATTCAAAACTTGAAGAGAGTGTCGTTAGTGACTAGAGACCAGCTCAGATCACCTTTTCTTTCTACAAAGCAACTGAGCCTTTAAATATACTGATAATGGTGATTTGGGTATATTGGAAGAAGAATATACCCCAGTTCCTCCAAACATTGGCTTTGGACACCACTGAATTAGATGAATAACTCACAAAGCTCAGTGTATCTGTAGCAATGGCCAATATGATTTATAGTGTGGTTCAATATTCTGCTACAAATCTGGAAATGCTACCAAAATTGTGCAAGTATATGTGAACAATACATCAGTACTTTTGGGGTATTGTTGCTATGATGTGATGCACTGTTTGTCTTTTTGTCTCCAGCATAGTTAATTTGAACTGATGTGGAAATAACTGGTTTAGGGAAACATGGCTCTATTTTTGAAAGACCATTTAAAATACACACTAATATGTCTAATGATAAATAAGATCTCATGTGATCTCAAGTCTAATGTCTAACATGTTCTGTCTAAAAATAAAAGCTTACTGGAAAAATGTTGAAATCTTACAAAAAATGTAAATTTTCTTTTTTAAATTAGTTATTTATCATGTTTTATATTACATGCATCATATTGCAAGACTGATTAAATATAAATTATACCTAGCACTGTTCATGTTCCATATTTAATGATTATTCTTCAGTCGTTATTTTGCTTATACATATTTTTATACATTTTTAGATTATTGAATGGAACAGTCCCATTTCTTTGCTAGTGATAATTCAGAAAAAGGGATGAGTGCATGAACCTCACAAAGGTCAGTGGATAAAAATGTTGTAATGTAAAGCAGGCTCAGTTAAACTGCCAACTCAGTTGGTGCTCAGTAACTCCATTTTTATTACATCATAACTCTTACATCCATTTTACAGCCAGGCATACAGGGAGACTATTTCAGTGCAGTAGGACCCTCCTAATATGCTTGGTAAGTTTTACTTTACTTTAGTGGCTACAATTTATATGATCCTAAAACTCATTTACATGGGCTGGTCAGACAAAATGTAAGTACAATTGTAGCTTTAAATGAAGGACAAAGACAAGGGAAATTAATGTTTATAATTCTTTCCCCCCTCATCCTTTTTTTTCATGTTCCCTTCATATACCCAGAAGTCTTGTTCCATCTACATGTAACACGATTCATGATGATAGTTTGTTTCCCATGGAGGAAATGAGGGGAATGCTTTAATAAAATAGAAATGTTCTCATACGTCTGTTACACTGTCTTTATGAATTTCCCACCCAATTTCCACACATTTATGACCACATGACTATAGCATGACTCAAATTGACTAGGGGCCTATTTACATTAATGGGATTCATAGGCTTAGTTTTACTGGATTTTTAAATGAACTCATAAGTTAAAAAAAACAAAAAAAACCTAAAACCTTAACTATTTAAAGTGTTTATTATCTAATTAGGAAAAGTGAATTTGTCTCACTGAATCATGATCATACTGATGACCATACATCAACTGAGACAGTAGAAATCACCAGCATTATTGTGGGCTGATTATCCATCGTATTATGCAGATCATGCTGTTTTTATGAGGGCGATGTTATCCAGGGTAATGTCTGGATAATTTAGGTTTTATTTTGATATATTATGCCAGTGATTAACTTGTGCTACTGGAAAAGAAAAACCAGTTAAAATGTATTAAAAATCTCAATAGTAAACTCTCAAGTCAGACAGTTCAATTTATGTTAAAAGGATGTTCAGTATGAGCATATTGTGAGTAGGAGTCCAGGGGTGAGCAAAGGATAGCCTTTAAGTTAATAGTAGCAGTTCTAAGGTACACAGGTTTACAGTATCTATTTGAGAAAATTCAATAAGGATAAGGAAGGATAAGACTTGGGCATAATCTATTAGTGGGAAGTGCAAATCGTCAGGGTATAATAAAGATATTTTTTTAGTTATAAGTGGTATAAATCAGATTACCATATTGTCTTATTTAAAGAATTGATACTATTCTATATCATATATCTAGCACTACACTCTTTATCTGCAGTAATGACGCTTGTCAACTCACATTTTGACCTGCCTTTATTTTCCTCAATTCAATTAGCTGAAAATTAAATTATTTAGGATAGCTCAAGGCATTGCTATTGAACTGCTTTATGTGGAAAAATGAAGACGCCACAATGAGTTGACTGTAAGCCAGTGACAACTATTGTCAACCATCTGTTCCTAATTTTTTAAATTATGTGAACAATTATCCATGGTAGACATCAGTTACTATCAAATTATAATAAACATATATATTATAAATAATGTGGCAGAAAATTTGTATAAAATGTACAGTATTGTACATGTTATCTGAACTGCTAGTCTACACACATGCCTGCAGCGTGCACATAATTAGACAGTGAGATTTTGTTGCCTTGTTTGTATTTGAGCACACTGCAATTTAAACGAAACAATGCACCAAATGTCAACTTTAATTTAAGGGCTTTTAGCTCTATATCGGATAAGTTGTACGATAATCACAACCCTTTTTATACAATTCCCAATTTTTTGGACCTCACATAATTGGAGAAATGACAGTTCGGTTGTTTTTTGGCAGGCAGTGTGTCATTCCATTGTTTATGAACAAGAGAACAAATGGTCTAGAATTGAGTTTGCTTTTACGATCATTTTTTAACTAGTGTCTCGCTGCCATTTCTCTAAATGAAGCCCAAATTTTATATTTAGCATTCACAGGAGTTCTAATTACAGCAAATATGTTGGATTTACTTAAATGAATTCATAAGACAAAAAGTGACTGCTAACTCACCTCAAGTCCATAAATTGGCCTTTTCTATTTTTTTAAATATATGTTGGCTTATGTTACCATGTGTCAGAGTCTGAATGTCTAAAATCTGCTTGGTACGGAAACACAAATGTACACAACAGAAGATAACAGTAGTGAATGACTGAATTTTTCAGCTGCTGAATGGATCAAGAGAACTTGCTAAGATAAACTGTAGTTGTAGCATAAACTAGAGAGAAGAATATACTAACATGATGTGACCAGATGGCAACAAGAAGTATGCTTGCTTTTGTCAGAATGGATAGTTAATTGTATATTTATCACCAATCTCTGGTAAATCAAGAAGGAAGCTTACAAAGACTGCTTCCTTTTTGTTGGTCCTAAACTAAACTGTCTGACTACCAGCTCTTACTCTTTCTCATCATGAGTAAAACAGACTTATAAGACTTTCCTAAACCATGCTCTCCAAACACAGCTAAAGCAAACCATCCATTACACTGAATACATGGCATACTGTGAAACATCTGAGAGTCACAAAGGCTAGTTTGGAAACATTGCTATAATACATGTTATCATTACATAGCAAGAGAACTGGAGATTAAAGATAAGTACAGTAGGTGTTCTAGAACTTCACCTCAGGTACATTTTACTACATGGATAACGAGAGATATGTGGGTCATAAATGCATGAGCATGCTGTATAGTTTTATGTGAACACAATATTACATGGATTGTCTAAGTTGTGCATTTTCTTTCTATAAAGCATTTGATTTAAATTGCGCATTAGTTGAACCCCTACGACTAATGTTTGTTGTTATATTTAATCTTCCCTGGAGTGAATAACAGCACTGAACACTTTTTGTAATGTATAATATAAGTTGGAAAAGAGTTTTACAGGGCTCTTGGACCTGCGATGGGTTGGCACTCCGTCCAGGGTGTATCCTGCCTTGATGCCCGATGACGCCTGAGATAGGCACAGGCTCCCCGTGACCCGAGGTAGTTCGGATAAAAATGAGTGAGTGAGTGAGAGAGTAAGGGCTCTTGGACCCTCCTCCATGCAGAGTTTTTTCAACCTACTCTATATCATTTGATTTGAAGTCTTCTTCAGTTATATGGTAGAGGTCATTATCTTGTTGAAATTATCATCTAGTTCTAAGTCTTAACCTTACGGCAGGGTCAACCAGGTATGGGGCAAAAAATATTGACTTCAGTCTTAACATAATCCTTTGGATCACCTGATCATTAAACAGTGTCAACATAACGATTAGCCATTATCGTGGATATACTGTAAGGTGCATACGGGTCTCCTTTAGGCCACATTTTTGTCTTAAGATTGCAATTGTACACTCAATTATTCTACTTTCTCCTTGTTGTAGAGTATCAGTCTCATAGATTTTGTAATACATATCCACGTTTGTTTTTTTCAAATTGATTTCAGCTGGATGACTTAGTGTTTAATTTATTAAACAAGATTTTATGACATAAAGTTGGGTAGGTGGGTGGTGGGAGGGAGTTGTATTTTAGGGGTACACCACAGTATTCAGGGCTGTATTGTGTTAGCTCATTTGGTCACAATGACTTCAGAGGGTTTACATCAAAATGCAAACCACTAACAATCCTCAGGAGTTGCATGGACAACTAATTCTAATTTGTTGCTAAAACATCTATTCTGGGCCAAAATGTAACTTTCATGTCTGTCTGATTCAATCATTTGACCAGACCACTGAACCACATTTCCATTAGATTTTTCTCTTTTATTCTAAATACAAATCTAAAGCCAAAAACTTTTAAAAACCATTAAATCTACCCCCAAACTAAATAAAACTATAAAATGCACAGAAGAATTCGCTTTCAGAAAAGAAACTGTTCAGGAAGCTAAAACTAAAAGTATAATAGGACAAAGATATAAGCAATAATCAGATTTTAATGACTCCTAGAATGCATAAGCATCATTTTTATCTAATTGTATGTTATGTTCAGTTGTGTGATTCCGTATGGTCAGTTGAAATGAGAGGTCATGTATAAAAGAAGCTATGATTCCAATACAGATAATTAAATGTTAACTCCAAAACAAAATTATTGAATATAAGAATAAAACAATAGCTTATGGACTGCAACAAACATGTAATTCTTTTCTACTTAACTACTGTCAGAGATCTCAGAAGAGAAGTGAAAGGCTTTGTGAACATCTTTCTAGGCTGTAGTCATGGGGAATGGGTGACAAGTGGAAGTCTGTAATTAAGCCATCCTTTTCACACATTGAGTAAACACATACATACTCACTTTAAACTAAAATAAGTACCTCTTCCTTAACTGACAGCTCTTGTGGACGTGTGGGACAGCTGTGTCATGGTTCCACGTTCCTTTGGACAGCTGGATACATTTGAAATTCTTCTTCTTGTCTGACTCCTTTCAATTATGTTTTATGCCCTTCCGAAGTGAAGATGGTTTTAGGAGGAGAGCGAGGCTGGAGATTTTTCTTTTTCCTGTGGAATATATTTATTTCTAAAAAAGAATTTATTTTAGGTTGAATTTGAAATGGAAAACTTAATCCACATGACAAATTTTCATTAATATATACATCCAATATACATAGTCCAATATATATAGTGCAGATGATGCAGATATTCAACCTAAAGATACCAAGAAGATAAAACACAGCCAAAAACAAGAGTCAGTGCTAATACATAAGTAAAAATACATTGAAAATTAAGTATTTCCATAGAGACGAGAATGGAGAAGAGAACTGACTTTGATAAACTCTGGATGATGAAAGACATGTTGGGCAGCTACATTCTAGATCAGAGTCAATTAATTTAAGCTTAATAAAGGTGAGGACACTGATGTCTGGATTTAGATGACAGATAATGATCTCTGGACAGATGTCAAATAAAATCACAATATGAGCCTTGGGATATCGCTGTGCAGGATATTGAGACATAAATGTCTAAAAATGTACCATATACTGTATTGCATCGTATATTAATTTTTCCACATAGCTCATCACCCACATTCTGTGTCACTTTGCTATAGGACATTTCACTCTGCTGAACAACCATGTGGAATCGAGGATGAGTCTGGTTTTAAAAGATAGAGAGATCCAGAGAAAGTGACAGGTTTCCCCTATATCATTGGTCTGTTGTCGAAACATGTATAGCCACCAGTCTCAACCCCCTTTCACTGCCTTCATCTCTCTTCATACCAACATCAACACAGCTCAAAAGAAACAGCACTCTTAGGATGTGGTGGCCAATACTGATTACAGTCCACAAAGGAATGGAAAGACTCCAAATTTTTACAGATGCCCTGAGGAATAATTGGTAGGGGGATGGAAGGTGCTTGGGGGGGCGTTTGAAGAAATTGCTTCCTGACTGAATCTCAGTGACTGTGTATGACATGACATTACCTACATGTGATGCTATGCATGCTTAAATACATTGATAAAGGTTTATCTTTGGACCTACTATGGGGGACCAGGACCTGTAAAGGAATCCAATTCTGCATCCCTCATTCAAACAAACCAACCAACAAACCAATGAAACCTTCTTTGTGAATAAAATGTTTAAGGGGAATAAACATTAATGCTTTAAAAATCATTATTATAAATAATGCCCCCAATAAAAAAAAAAGCTCCAGATCAAAAGAAAAACATTAACATAAAAAGCTATTTGAAAAACCTCAACTCATTATATTAAGGATTATTTTAATTCATTTTCTAAGCTAATGTGAGAGGATAAACGTACAGCATGTATTCCTGCAGTTAAGCATGTGTTATAGTGCTGAGGATTTTCCTTATCAGTGGTAGGACACTCCCTCGTGTGGAAAAGTAAGGCAAGAAAGAGCAAACCTCATCTCAACACCCACTCAAAGGAAAGGAGTTTTAATACAATATAATATATGGGTCCATATATGGGTCACTTTACATAATGAATTTTACATTTTAAATAAAATATCATAGTGATATCAAACAAAGCAACTAATCCTGCCAGTTAATCGCGTGCCTAAAGAATTAAATGTAGTGCATGAACACCCAAAGAAACGTTCATTAAACTTCAAATTTGCTCCAGTAATTACACTTGGGTGAGAAAAAAAAAAAAGAGAAAATAAATAAATAAATAAATAGTGCGAAAGCAATGTGCAATTCTTCCCCTCTACACAATCTTCAGCATCAAATTAACACCTACATGTCTTGATTAAATCTTGCACCGTTTAATGGCGTGCAACTATACCAAGGTGTAAATGAAGTGATTGGATTTTTCTGTTTTTACACAAAAAATAACTGATATTTAAAACCTTATACAAGCGTTTTTACACTACTTTTATTGGGAATTTTGATATGTAAAACACCACCATGGTAATTCTATTAATGAAATCATAAAGTGTATAAAGGTTTCCTATGTTATTTAATAGTCAAATAATATAACGTGAATGTAATCCATTTATTTATTTATTTATTGGCCACATTGTCTACTGTGAACACGTGGCACAACCATTAATCACAGCCATTACAATTATGCCACACACACACACACACACACACACACACACACAAAATCAGCATCATTAATGCACAGACGTGCCAGTCGTCTCGTGTGTCTCAGTCTTCCTCCGACTGAAATGTCCCCCACCCACATGTCCACTCACTGTGATCAGTGCGCCCCTCCTCTCCATCCCTGACGACGTAATTGTGGGTGTACAGAAGAAGTGGAACTTCATCTTCGGATCTTCTGTAAAAATCACAGTCGCCCACTCGTCGGAGGAAAAGAGACGCCGGGAGGAAAACCGTCTACAAGTCGAGGAGCAGCACGAAGAGGACGCGCTCTTGGGGGACAGCGTCATATGGACTCTGGACATACCGTGTGCTTCATACTGGAATTTTAAGGACCTCTAACCGATTTTGGATTTATAAACGCTTTTATTAAAAGGTAAGTGAGTGGTTCATTCTGACATTGTTCATTGTGTTCCGTTTCAAGTCGCTCACCAAGTCGAATAAATCAATCAAGGATGCCCCGTTAACCCTGACCTCATTTTGAGTCTATTATCAATGAGAGAATAGTGAAAACGAGTAAGTGGGAAATTGTTCCATGTTTACACTGCACAGGTGCTGAAATTCGGATCGGAATTAATCGGACTCGTTAGTACTAGGGCGCGTATTGTCGTGTTGAAGATACTGTCTTTCAGTGGAAGGAGGATCTTCCTGTACATCTTTATACATCAGTCTTATCTATGGACAGTGAGTGAGAGAGGGAGAGACAGAGAGAGAGAGAGAGAGAGAGAGAGAGAGAGAGAGAGAGAGAGAGAGAGAGTTCACAAAACTTGCAAACCCAAACAAACCGGTGCGCGAGAGAACCGAGAGCACCGACCAACCGGCAAGAGTTGCTTAGCTTCATTAGGTGAATAAAACATCTGCATTAGCAGAGTTTGTCGCCTTTCATGTCAGTTTACAGACTGCATCATTTTTATTTGTCTAGGGTGAGCGTTTTCAGTTAAAAACAGATACAAATCAGTATTATGATTCCTTCACAAAGCAAAGGACAATTTTTCCACCATTATCCACCAGGAGCTCAATATCTTGAATAAGTTGGTTTAATTCATTTAAATTTAATAAAGTCTAAATGATAATGCAACTGAAATTGGACCTCCGGAGGTGTTTCTCCGTTGGAGCACAAATTAGCCAAATCCCCGTAGGGGGCTATGACAACACAAGCCCCAATTGTACCACCCACATTGTCAATGGAATGGTTACTGTCACAAATTATATATACAAGGGTGAATATTCCTTATTGTTGTGTTCTTTATGCTGGTTTTATATCAGACAGGAATCCTGTAAGGAATTAAATCATAATGCTAAGTTATTCATTTTCTGTTTCCCCAACCTCTAGAGGGAAGATGCTTCTGAATCTAAAACATATACTGTGGTTATTCTGCTTGTGCCACACATCACTGGGTAAGTCTTTTTTTTTTTTCTTTTTTTTTTTTCGCTTTCTAAGATGTAGCCTACATCCCTTCAAAGGGAAATCATTCATTGCATCTGGTTTCCCACAATGCTAACATTGTCTCTTCCCTAAATCTTAATGTTTTGTTGAATGGCCTTCCCAGGACCCAGCACCTTTTAATTAGGAACTGTCTGGTGAAAACAGATGGTTGCACCTCATAACATAGAAAGGCCCTGCACATAATGTAGTGTATGCCCTGAGGGCTTATCCCACCTGTACCAAGCATTCCACACTGTTTCTCAAAGGCAGGTTTCAGAAACTTACACTGCACAATACCTACAATACCTAACCCAGAAATTTCAGGTAGCTTTCTCAGTCGTTGTGTGGAAAAGAAGGTTGCTTTAATGTCCACTAATTTCTGATCTGCAATCACCCACATTATCATCACCTGGTTTGACCATTTATTTACTCCATTATCACGGTTTCCCTTTGCCAATTTTGCAATATATTGTCATATCAACACTGTCCATCTGGCATTCTGACCGTTTATATGGAGAAATTTGTAGAATGATACTAGACTGCATTCACTGAATAATCTGTAGAGTTCCTAATAGAGCAATATCATTGTATATCATAAAGTAAAACCAGACTTTTCTTAGTTGCTGGGGTGGTGCTATCAAGGGTGCATGCTTTGTACCTTTAGTATGAATCTGTTCACTATGAAATGCTTGTGGGGTTAGTGGTCTTTAATATCCAATTATGTTCCTTAAATTATTTTACAGGTATAATGCATAAATAAATAAAATGCATACCAAAGGTACAGAAAATATCCCTTTAATGGTACCACTTGTACAACAAGGAAAAAAAACAGTTTGGTGCCATTATGTCAAAGTGAACTGATACAGAATAAAAACCCTTTCTGCAACTTTTATTCTTACAAATGAGAGATAGAGAAAGACATGAAGTCTAACTGATTCCCAGACATTTTTTGCAAAGTAATAGGTAATTGAGCCAATTGAATTGGCGAATAGCTATCCCACCCCTTTTCTTCATAACTGTTTTTCTCTTGTCTGCATCCCCCTGTGCTTCCCAGCTTGATTATTTTAATTAGGAAATACAATGCTTGGCCTTGTGCACAGCATGCTTGTATGCTCTGCATCTTCCTGCTGTTGTCTAACACATACCAGTGCACTTTGAATCCACAATGACATCACTCTGCAGGAAAAAATAACACAAAGGGTGTGTGATATGCACAGGAGAATATACACTATGCTTAATTCAATGTGTTTTTAACTCTTTCAGTTTCAGGCTCACTAACAGTGATGCAGCCAGTGAGCGGTTCTCTTTCGGGAAAGGTTGTCCTGCCGTGCCACTTCTCCACCCTCTATACAACAACTTCCAGCAATGCTACAACACCTGGAACAGACCATCTGCGTATTAAATGGACCAAGATGGAGGGCGATACAGAGTCCAAAGTAATCGTTACTCAAAATGGCGTCTCTAAAACTGGGCAAAGCTACAAAAAACGTGTGTCTGTGCCGAGTCATCCAGAGGATATTGGGGATGCCTCATTGACTATTGTGAAACTGCGGGCTAGTGATGCCGGAACCTACCGCTGTGAGGTCATGTATGGCATTGAAGACACTCAAGACATGGTCAACTTGGATGTCAATGGTAAGTAACAGTTTATTTTTTCTTGTTTAAAATAAGCCATATCAAGTATGCTTACTGTATCTGTTAAATGATATAATGAAAGCCTTAGACCAGTTGTTATTTTTTATTTCAAGAAATGATAAAAAGTAGCATGATTTTTAGGAAGAAACATTGCACTCTAATGGTAAAAATGGTAGGATTTATCCTTAAAGAATGCCCTTTAAAATATAGCACAATGCAGCGTTCATAAGTGATCATTGATGGGCTTTGGTGCTACACTTACTATGATGGTGAACACATGATTAGAAACTTTTCACTGGGAGTGTCTTCATTTACAAAGTGTTTGGCTGAAAAATGAATGAAAACATTTCCCAAAAAGAGATGCTTTGGTGGCTGCACTTGCTTTTCTTATATTCATTCTTATGTTCATTCAGATTTGTTTAGCTGCCGGTAACCTGTTAAAACCCCAGGATCCATTGGTGGTTAATAATTATTGTAATTACCAATCTTTCCAGTTAGTTTCACTGTAGATACTGAATAACTTACATTTGTTACTCAGTAATGCTTTAGCTTAAAATTACACAAATGACAAGATGGGACATTAAGGGGTTACTTTACCATTAATTCAAGGATTTGAAAGCCACTACCTTTTTTTTAAACAAAATATGTCAACATTTTGCCATTTACATTATTTATCTAAAATATGCTCTTCTGCAGACTTTTGTACTAAATAGTCTGTTTTTACTTACTTGACTTTATTACTTTGCAATAGTTTCTAAATCACATCCATTCAAAAATCACATCCATTTGTGGAACTTATATATTATAAGGTCATGTGAAAGGGTGGGATAGGCTGGGATTGTTTATTTAGCACTTGCAGACTCTCAGCAAAGTCTCCAAAATTTTAATTGGAGCCATTACTCTTTTTTAAAGACAGTATTAGGGTGGATGGAAAGTCCCTATACCCACGCACTTGTCATTGTTATAATTCACCACATTTCATTATGTTTTATAGTGACCCATGTAAACATCTCTTACTATGGCTAAAAAGATATTTTACTTTATATTATATATATGAGTTATTTGGATTTTCTGTGGAGAAAGCATGCTGTCTTAATGTCAGATATTTGTCTTAATCAACTTTTTTTTTAATCTAGGTGTGGTTTTTCACTATCGGCCCAAGATCAGTAGATACACCTTGACCTACGACAAAGCTGTGGAGACATGTCAAAGTGTTGGGGCTACCATTGCCACAGCAGAGCAGCTAAAAGCAGCTTATGAGGATGGATTTGATCAGTGTGATGCTGGTTGGATAGCAGATCAGACAGTGAGGTAAAAGCACACTGATGTAGTCCCCTACCATTCATATGCCCCCTTATTCATATGGCTTCTTGGAAATAACAATATAGGACAGAACGCATGACATATATTGTGCTAATCTAAGCAGTGGGAAATGGCCAAATGCCATGTTGTGATTACAGACATTCCATCTTATTTTGTAGTGCTTTATATGGTACAAAGCTTTATAGAGATCTGAGGCTAGAGCCTTAATGAGCAAGCTGATATTTGAAGCTTGTGCCATGCAGAGATTTTCTCTCTTTGGAAATGTAGATACCCCATCATTAACCCAAGACCTGGCTGCTCTGGGAACCTGCTTGGAAAACCTGGGGTTCGGACATATGGCCCTCGAATGCCCACTGAAACCTATGATGTGTACTGCTATGCAGATAAACATGACGGTAAGTGCATGATGAGAAAAAGGCTTACCATTCCTGATCTTTTCTTAGAGCTAACCATTTACTTTGTGCAAATGTAATTACCCCCTTAGTCCGCTTTACTTTTGAGTATGCTATCAGTTGACTTCCAGCTAGGTAAGGCCTTAGAAGAAGTCATCTGAATGTGGGTATTTGCTCTAACATCCAGTACTACTTCTGGCGAAATACACAGATAGTGTGAGTGCAGCCAAAGTAGTTATTTGTTGTTCTTTAGCACATTACTGACAGAATGAGTGTTGTTCTAACAAATCCCACAATTATGTAGTTACAGGAATCAAAACGTAAATTGTGCCTAGAATTATTTCCAGAACAACTTCATTATTTCTGGCACCACAACAGAGAAGTCCATTTCTGTATTAATTATTGGTCCATTTCTGGCTGCAGCAACATGTGTTAGAGCCAGTAACATTTAGCTGATCAGTGTTTTGCACTGTCAGTTTGAGATTTTGCTGAATTTGTTTGTGGAAGTGTTAAATATTGCCTGCAATTCTGGACAGAAATATAGAAATGGTAAGTAAGCAATATGTTATACAAATATAGGATAAGTTTAACTCTAATGTCTGCCATACTTCAGCATAATCATACTCATTCTAAAAGATGCCTGTTTTTGGAGTACAAGTACTATAGTTATTGTAGAGTTTAGTATAGAAAGATGAATGTTTACTTATTAAAACCCAGTGCTTTGATTGTTAAAACAACCAGCCTTTTAACATTTGAGGGTAATCATTGTGTACAGTATATATTTATTTTCTCATATACAGTAAAACATGTTGGTGAAGAAAACCACATTGTTTCACATATGGAGAACATTATGTTTTATTAAAATATTCTGATCAGACCTCTCATGCATAGATAACAGCTTCGGTTTACACTCAATGATTCATTCAGCAGTTTTTATACATTTTAAAATCCTAATATTTTAATTAGCACACATGCTAACTTTAGCTGTTCGGTGTGTGATATGCAACTAAAATATATATGTATGTTCATTTGTACAGGTAATGTTTTCTTTGCACCCACAACAAATAAGATGACCTTCGAGGAAGCCAAATTTGAGTGTGAACAACGAAACGCTGTCTTGGCCTCACCTGGTCAGCTCCACTCGGCCTGGAGAAAAGGTCTAGACCAATGTGACTACGGCTGGCTGTCTGACGGAAGTGCCCGCTACCCTGTCGCCATACCCAGAACACAATGTGGTGGAGGTTTGCTTGGAGTTCGCACCATGTACCGGTACCGCAACCAGACAGGTTTTCCTGACCCCAGCATGAAAATTGGAGCTTACTGTTTCATAGGTATAAACCTTTGCATTCTACAATCTTCCATCTTTTTAAGTATCATTTTCAGTCAGACAATTCACATCTGCTAGCTATTGCGCAACCAAAGACTACCAGAGACAACTAGAGGCCAATACTGTCGCTTTCTTGGCAATCAGTGTGGCATCAGTATTTGAACTTGTGATGATAGAGCAAACAGTTTTGCCACTTAGGTGCTATTATCCAGTATGAGCACGAAGTACAAGAAGCATTTAGAGAAAACACAGGACAATTGTTTAACCAGAGCTCCAGATTTTCTTGATGTCATTTCTTAGCATGTACGTAATCTCTTCCCCACCCTTACAAGCACTTCACTCCCAGACACACACACACACACACACACACACACACACACACATTTCACTTTCCCAATAGTTCTCTCCTTTCCCACATCAGTGACATTAAATCCAGGCAGAAGCTTGGACTGTGTCTGCATCTAAGCACATTGTTTGTTAAGTTGAAAGACTAAAAGTAGATGGAAAAGTTTATATAAGTTTTAATAGACTGTGTCTGTGTGTGTTTGTGTACAGTGATTCCTTGAGCTCACTCTATTTAACTTTGGGTTTTTACTTGTTTCCTGGGAAACCAAATTGGGCTTGGTTAAAAGGAAACTTTACTCATTTCTGTTTAGGTTAACTTCTTCAGGCATTTTATTATTAATCTTTCTAAATAATCAACTTAGTACTAATGTGACTTATTCAGTGATAAATATTCTTAGAAAATGTTGCCACAAAAGCAGATTACATTTTTTCAGTACAGCAATGGGCTGTAATGGCACTTTCACTTGAATGCCTTGGAGCCCTTTTTAAGCCTTTAAACAGTGTGAGAAAGGGCTTAGGAATCCCTCTTTTAACCTTTATTCTTCTGTCCACCTCTCATTTCCTCAACCAGACTCTCCATCCTCTTTGTCACTCATGCTCATGGTTATCAGGACAGACTCAGAGATAATGGATAGAGCTACTGCTATGCCTCCCAAATTAACAAGTCTTGCTGACCTCTGCCCTGGTGTGGGGGCTCTATCTTTTCAACCGAGGCTAATTTAGATAACTTGCCTCCTGCTAGTAAGGGCACTCATCCAGAATGTCAGCCTACTGTGATAAGTATTGGACCCCAGGGGTCACCCAAAAACAGGACGCCGTGACCTGCTTGTTTGTTTGGTCTATTTTAGGTCAGTCTCAGGTCCATGTGGTTTTTTAAGTGCTGTTCATCGCTTACATAGTGGCCAGTGTGTTCTCTTATTTCTTATAAAGCCATATCCACTCTCTCCCAAAATGAATGTTGAAAGCTTAAATACTCTTTCACTGGAACAAACCAATGTCTGTGTTTTTTTTTTTTTTTGGAAAGGAAAAGAATGCCTTGCACCTTACATCAGATATAGCTGGAGAAATAGGGGGAGGGTATTGTCCTTAATGCATTACAGCTGGAGTGTTAGCTACAGGGCATGTCACTTTACAGCAGAGAGATTTTCATACACATAAATTCATGAAACGATATACAAGTGATTATTTGAAAACATTACAAGATCTTGTGTTTCATTTAATTTAACGTTCAGCCAAATGTGGTCAGTCATTTTAAGCAGCAGAGTAAGAAAAGCAAAAAAGCTAAAAATAGAGAGACTAGGTATGTTTTGTCTGAATCTGTCAAACTGAATTAGCTAGATAAAAAAACATTTTATTTTTAGGATCATAGTGTACACACAAAAACATACCATATTCAAAAGCCTTCCACACATAATAATGGTGCAGAGCAGAGACAAGTGGGTCTTGGTTTGATTGAATACATTGTTAAGAAGTGTGGTTAGATGTGCTGTTGAGATACAGTACAAGCTCCTATCATTTTTGCTACTAGTGGCTAAATATATCCAATAAAGCTAATACAAGCATTAAAGAAACATGTGTAGAAGGTGAATGGTGAGAAACAGAATGACACACATGCTGTGGTCATGCACACAGAATGCATTTTCTCTTTGGCACGCTTTCTCACTATATACAGAAATTGTGCTACATGTGCTACAAATAGACAGAAAATGTGCTACATTGTGCAATTGTGGTCTAAACCATCATAAACAGTATATAAGCCATATTTGATGGTTTGTTTTTAAACCATGACAAATCCAAAATTTTTATTTGATTCTTTTTGAGTGCAATGAATAAACTTTTTTATAGGTGCTAATTATGTCAGATTGCGACACAAGCAAACACACATTGTTTAAAATGTTGAAAAATCTTTCTTGCACTATAATTATTGCTTTATCACAATCAGCTTCACACTAGCTTCAATATAAATATATATATATATATATATATATATATATATATATATATATATATATATATATATATATAAAAAAAAACACATTTCCGATTTATTATGTGTATGAATGCACAGGGTTGTTTTAACATGTCAAAGGAAATCTGAAAGTGGGTGGAAGCATAAACCATTAGAGAGAAAATGAATCTGGAGCACAGCCCAGGAGATGCTATATGACTTTGTCTCAAGGAGAAATCCAATTGTGAATGTTATTGATGAACAAATTATAAATATATTGGATGTTTTAGCGATAAAAATTCATAATGAAATTGGATGGATTTCTAGAGTGTGCATAGAACACGGTTTTAAATGTTTTACCTGTGCATCCCAGTAGGTATGGGTTTTAACACCGTTTAAAACAGAAGCTTTTGAGTGACAAACACACACACACACACACACACACACACACAAAAGCTTTTGGTGCAAACTGGGCTTCAGTTGCCACACCTGACTTGTGACCCCAGTAAATTGCAAACAGTAAAAATATTACTTGCATCCGAACAAAATAGCAAAATGTTGGCATATAAAATAAACCTGATTGTGCACGGCATGAAAATGAAGCATTATTGAGTGCAGATTTCTAAGAAAGCCTCCTTTGCAGTTACTCTGTTTGAATTATATTAAACTGTTCCTATTTTAAATTCTTAATGTTCCTATTTGAAATACTTGTACAGGACAGCAGATATATAACCAGTTAAATCCAAGTCTAAAAGAATCCCGAATACCAGTTTAAAAAAAGGTTTGGCAGTGCAGAGGTTAAAACTGTATTAACTAACCTGGGAGGTATAAGAGACTAAAGCAGTGATTAGCAAATCAGATACAGGTGATTGTGTAATCACAATCAGTAAGCTGCTGAAATTAAGTGGGTTGGCCAAGAGGGGGCATGATGGCATAGAATTCTGGGAAACTGAGTTTTCAGAGGATAGCATGACAGTAACAAAGACATGTAAAATGCCCCACTGAAGCAAATATAAACAGGTGTTAAAGATAACATTTTGTACAAAGAGTCTACACAAAATTATTATATTAATAATTATTATAATGTTTTATTAAAATTCACTAAATAGTACAAGAGGTCTCAATGCACATATGTGATCCTTTTCTGATTTTGGTATAGATATTTTGTTAAGGTTTTTTGATTTCCCAAGCTGTTTTTAATCATCAAGGCTGGTGAGGAAATTACATTATGAAAATAATGCACATCTTCTAACTAATCAGATTCAAGCATTTAACCAACAAGACATACTTTGTCTAACGGACCTAAAAATATAACATATCACTCAGCTTCATGGCACTGTGTTGTGGATTACTTTCCAATGATAGAACGATCCTATTAAAAATGTTTTCTTACTTATTTATTAGCTATTGGCCTTTTGTATTGTGGCACATTGGGAGATGTATTGTTTAAAACAATGGCAACTTTATAACAGTCATTTACTAGAAGAACAAATGTTTTCCTCCTCTGTTCAATGTCTGAAAGCTATACATTTTGTGAGTTTTACAGTGGAATAGAGAATAATACTGTGTTTAATTTTAGGTTATGAGTTTCTGAACAACCAGACAACATGGGTGGATGTCACAGTTGAGGGTGTCACCACCTCACCCTCAATGGCCACTTCAACCACAGCCCAGACTGCTCTCTCTGAATCCTCCCTGGAGCCAAATATTTTCATTGAATCACAGACCACCATAGATGACTCTGAGTCCCAGGTCCTGACAGACCCTCCTTTCATGTTTTCCACTAGCATGGCCCCATCAAGGAGTTCTGACTCACCAAGTAGCCAGCATGTAACAGCTATCCCCGGGGATGACTCAGTAAGCACTCTCACAGATGCTAGAAATGTGTCGGAAACTCGAGATTATGACTTAGTATCCACAACAGCTGGTCCTGAAATCCCGGAGATTCCATCAAACAAATCAGAAGATATGAATGGAATTGTAGTAGGTACAATTCCACCTGATGTTTTAATCTCAGCCTCTCAAAGCACAGAGCCAATGTTTGTACTAGGGAAAACAGAGGAATCAATTCTGGAAAAGGATAAAATACACATAACCTCTCATGTCACACACACTAGCTCTAATCTGACAGTAGAACCTACAAAGTTAATCAGCATGTTTGCTGGAGTTTCACTGTCTAGTACAACAAAAGATGAAAGTATTCTGCCAAACATCACTAGTGTTCATCTTACTGTAAGTGACATAAGCCCTACAGAAGAAACTCAGTCTACATTTTCTGATGATTATGACAGCGATGAGAAAGTCACTGAAATTGGTGTTATGGCTGGACCTCCACCTACACAAACAATCAGTGAAGTTTCAGATACCACAGATGGACTTAGTACCATGTCAGTTACCACTGATGCAACTGTCACATTCACAACTGATACAAAACCCAATACAACTCATTCTGACAATACATCAGCAACATCCACAGTCACCATACCAATTGAGATAACAACTCCCATACTCGCTGAGAAGTTCGATTCAACTATATCAACTGAAGAAGAATCAGTATCGTGTTCTTCAGAACTCATTGGTGAAGTTGCAACAAAAGACATCACAATGACAGATTCTTCAGAAAAAAGCACCAAAAATTGTACAGATGTCCCATCTATTCAACTGATCATCATTAACATCCATGAGCAGAATGGAACAGGTAAGTCCCTTCTTATTTTTTACTCATTATTCCCTGTTACTCAAATCCACAAAAATATTTGTTTGTGAGAACATTGACATTGAAAATTCAACCATTACACACTTTAATGAGTGGGTTGTTTGCTTTCAGTGATGCATATGTTTTAATCATAGAAATTAGCTTAAGACTCTGTCACTATTGTATAATTGAGCCCATAGCAGGCTAAATAAATAATCTACATATTATTTATGACATTGCCCTCCAGGGTGCGGAATATCTAGACTTTCTGTCAAATTACTTTATGGGGAGATGATTTACACCCACATATGGAGTATTTAATATAGTAATGACTCACATCGATATTCAGACCTCAAATGTCATGTCAAACATAACTACAGAAACGCTATTTTAAAAAATTGCACAAGAGTTATGCAATATAGGGTGAGTTATATAGTTATAGGGTGTGGTTTGCCTAAAACAGAGGTCTTAAACTCAGGGCCCAACTTAAATTTCAAATTAAAAGCATGATAAAATAGCCTACCATGCCCACACGGGTTATGGTTTCATGACCTCGATTTTAAATCACATAGAGATCACATATTCCACTTTATTGTATTGCAGTAATATGGCACATTAACTACATTTGAGTGAAAGTTTATTGAGCCATGCATGTAGAGCTATTACAGTAGTGACCTAATATTAAATTAAACAATATAAAAATAAATGGGAAGGTATCATACAAATACATAAAACAAATATAAAAATAAATATGGGAGCTTATCATACAAATACATATAACAAATATAAAAATAAATAGGGGAAGGTAACATACTAATACATGCAACAAATATTAAAATAAATATGATGAGATAATGTCCTCATCAGCCCTGTAATGAGAACAGGTAAAGAAGATGCAAACATTTAAAATTCACTGCCATGCTAAAGACCTGATTTAATGAGGCCTCATTGGATTTTATTTGAAGATTTGATGAGGTCTCTCCACAGGATCATAGTGTAAGTGTGCTTTGTTCCGGATTTTTTGAGATTAATCAAAGCGCTCCTTAGACATGGCACTCGTCTGTTCACACTTAGTGTGAAACCACAGTCAGCTACTTTAAAATCTTGCCATCGTGTCAGTTTACTTGGAATTAAAGACTGGTCCAAAACTGGTTCCTTTGGTTAGTGTGTAGACCAATATGTTCCGTATATTTCCTTATTGTGGTATGTACAGCCAAAGGAGAAGTAGGCAATATTTTAATTTCACTGCTAGTTATATACGGTATATAACTGCCTATGTAATAAATCAAATCTAGAATCTATATAGCTCCCATATGCCTCCATTTAAAAATGTTTCCATATAAATGGCTTTCAATATTTATTCAGCCTAAGTCTGTGCAGATCAACAAATTGTTGTTGATCAAAACATTTGTAACAATTAAGCTGTTTGTTTGAGTTGTTTTTAAAGAAAGGTAACTAAGCTTAAATGTTTAACAATGTTAAACAATTTTATGCTTCTTGGAGGCTTTTTTCAGACAGCTCTTACACTTATCTAGCTACACTAACTATTTTAGAAGTAGTCCTAACACCTTTAGCTGCCAACTGTTAGTTTTGCATAGCTTTTTGTCCAAGAGTGGAAGAGACAGCACACATGTTCTCATTGGTTCACACTGCCTCTCTGGTTTCTGGAGCCTTGGCAAAAAAATCAACTCTTGGCATGCTACCTGAATAAGCACAGATGCCTATTAGCACACTAAAGACTGGCCGCCACAACAAGGCTGATGTCACCACCAGAGTAATGTCACCCCTCTCTGTAAGGACAGCTGAACAGTGAGCTTGTGAGGAAAAGTGTTTACTGCTTTTTATTGGCCATGACTGGGTGTGCCGTGACATCTAAATCAGTTAGCCAGATTTTAAGCTGATGTTTAAACACCAATGTAAAATGTTGTCACTCCTCATGCATTGTTTGATTAATTAAATTGATTTCCATTGTAAGGTTGTGCTAAAGAAAGAGTTTGTGTCAATTATATAGAAATTACAGGGTGTATCCGTAATGGAATTATTAAGATATTACTAAACACAGCACAAGACGTAGCAAATGAAATATGGTCATATGGTGGCTGGACTTATGTTAGTGATGTAATTATTTGAGCACAAAGGTGTATTTGTATCTCACTTCAAATGCCACAAAACACCCACCTTTATGATCATGACCCAAGCTATTTTATGTGACTTTAATTAGCAGGCACATGGTACTGTATGACAACAAAGTCAACACTGCTGTTCAGTTTTCTTTGGGCTGAGAAGAAAAAAAACACAAAACATGTGTCTAGATTTATAAACTCTGCTCGGGTTTTAAGCACTGTTAAGAATTGTATTTATTAATCATTTGATTTAAACCTGAAACAAGACCTAAATATTACCACTGAGATGCCTGAGACAGGATACAACTGAGCAGATTAGGAATAACCTTGCTCAAGGAAAAAATAAT
This sequence comes from Tachysurus vachellii, assembly GCF_030014155.1. Lineage (NCBI taxonomy): Eukaryota > Metazoa > Chordata > Actinopteri > Siluriformes > Bagridae > Tachysurus > Tachysurus vachellii. The sequence goes on along the minus strand of NC_083471.1, from coordinate 18,518,553 downwards.
TCACCATAATTCATGTAATGTCTGAGCAAGCAAGTAGAACATTGTTTCTCTTGTGATTGACCTTCTTAGCTTGAGTTCTCAAAACAATGATGTGTTGTCTCACTGTGTTTGCTTCTATATTCAATGTTGTCCATTCCTTAGCTGATTTATGAAATAGTACTAATACAGTTTATTATAAATACTGTAAGCAAGCGATATTTAATATATACCCATTTTCTTTTATAGCCCACCTGGAATCTCTGATACCCCAGCTTTCAAATATTCCTGAGGTTCCAAATAAGCCTATTCCCTCCCCTGTGGATGGTGAGCCTATCTGGACCAGCGAACAGTCTACTTTTGATTTCTCCTCTCCTGCAGCCACCAGCACACCAACACTCAGTTTTATAAATGGCAAACATGAGGTGAGCATTGAGCCTGAGAAGTCTGATGCTGAGAAAGAGGCAAGAGGAGATGTGTTTGAGAGTGTGTCCTCTACACTTCAAAACCTAACAGAAACAGAAGAAAAAGTAGAGTCATCACCCGGTTTCGATTACTCACTCTTAGACATTGGTACAACACAAGATGGGTCACTTGAGCCAAAATATGTTGATAGCAGAGAACCAATATTAGTAGAGTCTACTCCGCCATCATCACCAGAGACAGATCATGAAGATGAGACTCTCATGGAGGAAAGAGGCTTACTACCAGGTACTCTGTCCGGCATCACAGTTCAAAGAAGCTCCTCACCAAAGCCATCTGTGTTTCCAACAAATGCTTCAACAACTATCTCAGATGTTGCACATTCTAAGCCAATAAAACCCACTGAGGAAATTTCTCTTACTACTGAAGATGGGTCTGGGGAGGAAATGGCTGCTATTCAAGCACTACAAGTGACACAGAAAATGACAACATTACAAGCAACAGAAGGTGACAAATTTGACCATACAATGGATGCAACTGAAAAGAAACCATTACTGCCCTTTCATACTGACACCACAGATATTACCACAGACTACTGGACATCAGAGTCAGGAATGAAAAAGTATGCTTTTACTACAGAAACACCTTTGTCTGCAACACATCAGACAGACAGTACATCCACACCTGACACTGTTGAAATGCAAGCTATTTCAAAAAGCACAGTTATGATTACATCTTCACCAGACATAGAAATCAGCACTTCAACAAAATCCTTATTTATAGCTGAAGAAGAAGGATCAGGTGCTGAAACCCATGATTTCATTTTTACAAAGCCTACTTTACAAGGTACTCTAACCCTCAGTCCAACAATGCCAGAAACTTTGGTTCTCCAAACAGAAGAAACATCAGAAAAACCATCAGAAGTCAATATTACTGATTCCTCAGAAAACATATTCTCCACACAAGAAGAAAAACATTTAGATGAGGTATTATTTCTAAGCACTGTATCTACAGTGGAGGAAACAAGTAAAGATGTGCCATCAGGTACGCATTCTGAAACTTCTGAAAAATTTTCTGAAGCTGATGGCTCAGGAGATGAGTCGCTTGTTATGTCAACCACAAAATCCCCAACAGTTTTTCCATCGCATACTACAACCCATTCTGAACAAAGTATTACCACAACAGCTGTTTATACATTTCAGAGAGGTGATGAAAGTAAAGAGTCAGTAAAAACAATTTCAGAGGAAATGGACACAAGTCAAGCTACTGTATCAAATAGTTACCTCACTGTAGAGACAACAGAACCAGCCCAGGCGAGCAGTACATCTGAATTCGTACAAGAATCCTTCACTGCTACAGTTCAAGCTGTGATGTCAGAGGAAGGCTCAGGTGACCAGAGGCCTGACAGCCCAGCAGGAGAGATTCTGGCAGCAACAACAGTGCCTCCAAAGTCATCTGAAGTGCCTATTACGGATGCCTCTGAAATGGGCTTCTCAACAGAGAGCTCAGAAAAGAAAACAACTGATCAATTTACTGCTGAGTCCATAAGTCAAGGGTCACTATTGCTTTTCCCAGATACAGAAGGTTCCGGTAATCAAATAACTGATACATTTTCCACAACTGTATCACCTGACAGAGATCATTTTATATCCACTATACCAGTGTGGGATGGGACACTGTTATCTCACTCAGAAGATGCATTATTAGGAAGGACATCAGAGAGCCCAGCAATTGCATTTATTATTGCCAATACAGTCCCCGCTACACATGAAGTTACCAGAGAGCAAGAAAGTACTACAATAATCCCAAGTCCTGTATCCACACTTATTCCTGCCTTTTCCTTATCAGATGGAACAACAGTAAAAGTGGAAACAGATCACACAAATGAAGCAGAAACTGAAAATCCACCATCAACCATAATAAGTGATGCTGTCACTTCAATCTTATTACATTCTGCACCAGAAGATGACTTTTCTGGTGACAGCACTCTTGATCAGTTGAGCACAACCTCTTTTATGCCAGCGCATAGTGCAGTTACAAATGACCAGGATATGACAACAAGAAAATCACCAGAGAGTGAAACAAAAGAGAGTATTACTACATCAAGAACTTTTACAGTTGACCACACACAAACAATCGCAATAGAGCCTAGCTCAACAGAGATCCAAACAACACCAGAGACAACTGGCACATCTGGAACTAACCATTACAAAACAGAGTCCCACTTAGATACTGGATATGTAGAAACCACAACTACAGTATCTGAAGTGCCATTTATTACTTTTGATCCAACACAAGAAATACAACCGTCAGAGGGTTCTGGTGAAGAAAGTGGGGAGTTTGAGGATGGTATTTCTGGTGATTTCTTTAATACAGTTGTAGAGTCCACGCCCCCTTCACAATCTCCAGCTACAAAAGATATATTAACAACAGACTCAGAGGCAGTTGTGGGAACAGATTTGCCAGTACACCCAACTGTTATGGAGGTATCATCAGATTTTGCCCACACAACAGGTACAGTCGTTGCTTTTACAGAGGGTTCTGGGGACCAGAATGAAGATATCCTTAATGCTGTCACCTCACCAACATTATCAAGTACATCTCAAATATCTCACTTAGAGAGTATACCTAATGCCACATATTTAACATCAACTTCTACTGACATGGAAGCAGATCAAAAGACTTCCATACTTGAAGGTTCTGCTGACAGTATGCCAGGAACAACTGAAGCAAGTAAAGAATATTCCGTAAGAACTGATGAGGCAGAAATTAGCTACACAAAGAGCACTTTAGATTACTCAAATGTTGAAACAGCTACACTTTCCACAAAGTTACCGCCAGAATCTAGTTCACATATTCCATCACAAACAGAATTAATGTCTTCTTCTTTGGAGTCTGGTAGTGGTGATACAGAGGACAATGGTACTGAAAGTGAAGGGGCTGATGATGAGGGTTCTGGTGATCTTGTATCCTCTCTCGTTGAATCATTTCCACCTATTGTCAGTGCTACAATGGAAGTAACGACGACATCATTCAGAGGGATTGAAGGTGAGGGTACGATAGGTTATCAAGGATCAGAAATGACAACAGCTGAAGTAAATACAGAATTGTCTGTGAAAACAGATGAGGCTGAAACCAGTGAACATAAAACCACAAGTGATCACCTAAGTGTTGATACTTCTACTCAGTATGTATCGTTCAAATCTGAATCTACTTCAGCAATGCCTAGAACAATTCAAAAAGAAACTACTGCTGTCTCTTCAGATGCCGGTAGTGGCGACATAGAGGATACTACATCTGAAGGCACTGAAGATGAAGGCACTGAAGATGATAGTTCTGGTGCTCTTATTGAATCTGCTGCTCCTTCACAAGATCCATTAACAGATATAACAACAGAAAAACCTAAAGAGTCAATACATATAGGTATCAAAGACCTACCATGGATTGCTCCCACTTCATCTTTCACAGATTCAGTTGCCTTTACAAATATAGATAGTTTGAGCCAGCAGTCAGCTGTAACAACTGTGCCAATGACGCCAGGCACAGATTCAATCTATCACACAACAAAGCAAGTTGATTCAGACACAGATGTGACTACTCCAGTTTTCACCGTCATATACCAAGATAGTACAGATAAAGAAGTTACAACAGTTGTCCCATCTAGTAGTGAGATCAGATCTAGCAAAATTACCACAAGGCTTCATGATACGAAATCAATTACAAGTCCTGTTATCATATTCACAGAAGAGATAAAAGATGAGGATGACCTTTTCTCAACAGTTACAGACAGCATGAAAGACCATAGCACCAAAACACAATTTATTACCAAGGATGATATGATCATTGATGCAGATACTGTTTCAGGGTTGGAACCCTCATCACCTTTTGACTCCACTATCAACACAGAGGAAGCAGCTGGCATAACAGCTGTCACCATGACACCTCAATCTTCCAGCATACTGACAGAGGAACCAGAAGGTTCTGGAATAGACAGTCCTGTTTTACCCTCCTCAGATTTACACCTGCCTACTCAATCAACCAGGGAAGGGTCAACAACTCTAGGGATAGATGTAAGTCACTCAGTAAAAGCTGAGGAAACAGAAACAAAACCAACATTATCTGTAGATATCAGTGATGAAAGATTTACTGCTCAAACTGTGGCTCCTTCAAAGATGACTCCACACTTGTCAACATCCACCCATTCTACTCAAACTAACCTGCATTCTACTAGTAGTACTACACATTACAGCACTGGAAAATCCTATCCTACTCAGACCACCTTCCAGATGACTACAAATCAGCCTAGATTTACCAATAGTGATTCTATCTACGTTACTAGTCAGCACAGTCACATCATCACTCAACCAAGCCATCCAACCACCACTTACCCTAAAACCATCTTGCATGTGACCAATACACAGCCAATGCCCAAGTCGTCTGATATTTTTATTGGTTATTTATCATTAGACAGTGTCTCAGTAGAAGGCTCTGGAATGCAAACTTCAATACCAGGCGTCACTGCATCTACAGATACAAGCTCAACCACAGTCTTAACAGCAGATGTTAATTCTGGGTATATTACAGATAAAACCACTGACTCTAAACAATTAGAGTTTAGTTTTGCGACCCACGAAAGTATTACAGAAGAAGCTTCAGGTCTAATTTCAGAACTTACAGTGTCTAGTGAATCAGATTTAATTGAGACCATAACTGCAGTAGTTCCAACAGTAGTTTCACATGACATAACACAGGCTACAATCCATAGCGAACCAAGATCAGCACTCCCTTATGATGATGAGTCAGTAACAGGTAGTGCATCATCTGTTATGGAAGGTTCTGGCATTGAGAGTGAGAGTGTTGGCACTACTACAAAATCGGACATCACAGTACAAACCCCAAAATATGAGGTAACAGAAATAATTCAAACAGAAAGAGCTAAAGTGAAAGATAAGACAACAACAGATGCAGTACCACAAAGCTCAGAGATGCCATTATTTGATTCATCCAGAGAAAAGACATCAAGCCCATTATTACCAGAGGAAAGCTCAGGTGATGTTTCTGAAATCTTAACAGAATCAACAGCCATATATAATCAAGTGTCAACAGATTACAGAGATTTCTCCACCACTCATTCACCTGCTTTGGTGACACTATTTAAAGAAACCGAGAGTCCAACTTATGCATCCCCAATACTCACAACATCAAGGTTCCTTCCTGAAGGACTATTGCCTACTAAACATACCTCACCAGAAGATTTGTCAACAGCAGAAGATTTGTCAACAGCAACAACAATTATTCCACTGGATGGTGATGCTGAACCTTCCTTAGTAGAATCTAAACCATATTTGATTGATTCTGAGACTTTAGTGCCTGAGAGTGAGACTCCCCCTGAAATCACTCCAGTATATGAGAGTAAGACATCAGCTGACAACACTGAATGGCCAAGCAATTCAGTCAAATACCCCGTACAGAGGTTATCCACTGTGTCACCTATGGAGCACTTTTCTTATGAAGAGGTAACCACTGTCATTTCATCTTCTGATGAGATGTCAACAGCATCACCATTGTTTGATCCAGTCACTGGATCTATAGATGAGGAAGAAGTGTCACAGGAACAAGAGACAATTGGAACAATTGAGGAAACTGTATCTGCAACACTGGAGAGTACAGATTACACCACCTCATCAGCTGATGAAATTCAAATAGATTCTGTTACAACAGCTTCTCCTGCAGATAGTTCTGATGACACCATACTGGTTGAGGGCTTAGCTCCTGATCCAGAGGTACTGAATGGAACACAGATACCTATACTGAACGTGGACCTAGGATACACTGTTATTGGAGAGACATATAATATTGCAGGTATCATATTATTTTGAAGATCATATTATCAGCATTTCTTAACTCAATGATCCATATTATGTTTATGTGCCAGTTTTTCCACATGGAGCCAAATAATCATTGCCATGTGCATTCTCTCTTTTTTTTAAACTACAGGTGTCCATTCATGTTCTGACAATGGGTGTATGAATGGTGGCTCATGTTTGAAAAGGGGTAATGTCCAGATTTGCAGCTGCCTCCCTGGATACACTGGTGACAGTTGTGAAATAGGTATTGAACCTGCAGTGATTTACGTATTCACTTAATCAATTAATAGTAATGTATTATTCAGCGAATGACATCTCATTTATGTAATCATTATTTAGATATTGATGAATGCCATCCCAACCCATGTTTTAATGGCGGTACGTGTGTAGATGGGATCAACTCGTTTACTTGTGTATGTCTGCCAAGCTACAGAGGGTCTCTCTGTGAAGAAGGTAAGGACATAATTCTTTGTTAATGTTGATTTACACTTTACTTAGAAAAACATTACTGTAACATACAGTTGCTGGAGACATCTACAAAGACTCAAATTTCCATAAGGTGTATTGAGCTTTACCTAATAAAGAATACCATAGTGGTGTAATTGGTCTATATTGAATGTCCATGTAACACACCATGGATGCTGGAATTATACAAGGATGATTCATTTTGGGTGTCTAAAAGCTTACAAACAGCTGCTTATGATTCTTAGGTTTCTTCCTACCCAGAAATGAACTCAAGTTTAAGCCAAGATAGATGAATCAGTGGGGCTAGAAATGATTATCCTCAGTAAACATCTAAAAATGCCCTTCGTAATTGCAGTTAATTAGTTTACCAAACAATTTTTACCTTTATATAACACTTAGAAATGTCTTTAGAAAAAACCCTCTTAACTATTCTTGTGTATTTTATCGCAAACATTGCCAAATTAAAACTACAGCATTTCCTGTGTTCTCCTTCATCATATTACCTTAATTTACTATTTGAGTGATTAACTGCTGGTCATTAGAGTTTCTGCCAGGGTAAATCTATGCCATTTCAAATAAGTTAGGAAACAGTGCAGCCCAGGGCTGGTCTAGAAACCTCCACAGTGATTAATTGCCTATGGCTCATTTACAAATGTGGAAAAAAGTGACATGATCGTAGATTAAATTCATGACTCACTTGGTGCAATGTTTGGAACATCTGTCTCTGTAGAAACTTTGTACACTAAGATATCAGGCAAAGTGGACTCTTGAGCATTTAAAATGTTAAAATGTTAAGGATTTGAATCATATCTTTATCCTGTTCAACCCTAGGCCTATTTTTGAGTCGCTTGCTTGAAAACGACATGCTCAATTTTAAATGAGTATATCAGAGTAAGTGAAGATGGAACATAGCAAAAAACAAAAGCAAAAAACAACACAAAAAGCAAACAATTGGTGGTTAAAAAAGAGATTATTTGCTTCTGGTTCTGTGAGTTTTAGTCACAGAGTGCTCATCCTTACACCATTAGAATCTGCAGAATCTGGTTGTGCTTGTAACATGCAGTGGCCGATTACTTGTGTCAGTTTTGTTGCATGCGCAATGTTTACGCATTTTATTTTGCCTGTTCATTTAGCTGCTTGGTGTTGGAATTGTGTTTTGTTTAGGCGGAAATGGTTTTTGTAGTCTTATAGCTGAGCTTCTTCCTGTACTTCTGGCAAAATGATCCGGTAATCAAGGTGAATAGACTAATTGGAACAGATATCTCTTCCAGCTGCAAGTGCTTAACAGATCTCCAGTGCAGTGGTGTGTAGTGTACTACAAGGATGAAAGAGAGATAAAATCACTATGCCCCAGGAAGAGCAATAAAGGTCAAAAAGTTGTACATGGTCAGATTTATAATACCAGTTTACTCAAGGTTATAGTCCTGCATTCACTACTCTTAAAAGGATTTAAATACATTTAAATTCATAGTAATTCATTGAATAATTTAACTCTTTTGGTCCGACTTGTGCCGCATTACTTTTGCATTTTTTTTCTGCAGACACAGAGACATGCAGTTATGGATGGCATAAGTTTCAAGGCCATTGCTACAGGTATTTCCCTCACAGGCGCACCTGGGATGTAGCAGAGCGTGAATGTCGTCTTCTAGGTGGTCACCTTACTAGTATTCTGTCGCAGGAAGAACAGCAGTATATCAACCGTAAGTAAAATTGATCAGTATTGCCCATATGTAATACTACTAGTGATATAAAGATTAAGAATCAATTGAAAATGATCAATTGAAAATGATAAATAAGGAATATGCATCCAAGACAACTAAGACAATTTTATATCTCTGTTTTCAATATATTTATATTTCCACTTTTCTTATCTAAGTTTATAAAAAAAAAACAAAAAAAAAAAAACATATTTTTAGTACTGAAGGGTTTTGAATGCACAGACAGAAGGAATTGTGGGATCATCTTCATCTACATAGTTGGGAAGGTATTACATAGTCATGAAAGAACATTCTGATTACTAAAGAGAAGATGTGGGGTATAGATAATTTACGTCTGAGAAACAGGAAGTAAGCTATGTAGGCTAATAAAAAATTTCAAGACTAAAAATACCTAATATGGCAAAAGAATTAACCAACTTGTGCTCTTTTTTCCATGGCAGGCCTTGGCCATGACTACCAGTGGATCGGACTAAATGATAAGATGTTTGAAAGGGATTTCCGGTGGACAGATGCCAATATTTTGGTAAGGGAGTTAATTGTATTTTATGGATTCGTCTGGCCAGAGGGCATACAGTATATAGTCAATCAAAAGCAATCCTGATAAACAAAAGAAATATTTTTGGATGGTTTCCTCTGGAGATTATAGATAATCAGTTCTAAATATATACTGTACTAGTTCTCATGATAATTGTAGAGAACTCTTGTTTTGGGAAAGATTCCAGTTTCTTAAATTTAATAGCATTTTTAAACTGTGTTTGTACAGTTATAGGTGAGAGGAAGAGGTTGTAAAATCCACCTCTACTGCTTTCAGTGGTATTCTTGAAGCAGACAGGAAAGTGGCTAATTACAGGTTAGGGTGGTTTGGTGCTGATTGGACAATCACTTCAAAGATACAGCATGTGTTCCTGAGGGGGGAAAGAAAGGAAGCCTTGGGGGTAGGAGATAAGCAGCTTTCTCATTGCTAGAAACATTCCCTCCCAGCTGAGAGATTAAAATAAACCTGTAAATGAAGCAGGGGGCGTAAGCTGACAGGTGTAGACAGGTACCACCTTTTCTGAGGAAATATAGAGGAACCAGCCATACAGATGGGCAGCACCTGGGACTAACTAAGTGAAGGACACAGCCCAGGGGCACTGTAAATGTGTGTTGTGATGGGGTGTATGTGCTTATTTGTCTGTTCTTACATGCATATGTTTGTGAGTGGTCCTCATGTATGATGTACTTCGATACTTGTAGGTACATGAGAGGAGAAAGGGAAGTGAATAGGCTATGTGGTTATTTGGAATAAATTGGAATACCATTAAGCTTGTTCTAGAGGTTTGACAGTGGCATTACTAAATGTCTGCAGGAAGCAGTGGGTAGCCTGAGGATTTGGTATAGGGTAATAACAGGACACATGGCAAATCGGTCCAACCTGCGTTGAAATCTAGAGTGTTGCTGAAAGATGGCAGACATGAGAAATGCACACACAGATGGAGCTCATGCCATATGGTTCAGCTGAAACACACGAAGGTAAAGCATTGCTCAAGTGCTCAGCCAAAGCCATTATAGTAGTTACATAGTGTTTGTTATTGTTGCATACATAGGCAGTATTGTTGGATAAGTGGAGTTTCAACTGCATAAAAGCATTTGGAAGTTTGTGTGAATATGAAGACATACGATTCTGTTGGCTGACAAGCATAAGCTGTAAGAATCCATTTTAAATATTTTTGCAGAAACATGCATGACAGTGTAACTATAACGCATTCATTGCATAGCTATCCTGAAAAACTTTTTTTTATATCTCTTTTCTCACTGATTTTATTTATTCCCGTCTTAAGTGATCCATAGTCAATCTCATCATTCTTAGACAGTGAGAATTTTAGTGGAGTAATGAGAAAAAAGAAAGCTGTCCCAGGAAATACCACATGATCCTCATCATCTTGTAGCTTGGATCTTTGTGTGTGGTTTAACCCAGCTGAGCAGTGGTCAGTTAAGAATCCACATTAGCTCTGCTGGATCTTGAAAAAAACAGGATTTCTCCTTTGAATTTCCCCTAAAATCTGGGTTGATTATACAGTGAGGAGGTACACAGCACCCCCACGTGGACACTTTGCATTGTCTCATAGGAAACTAATCTGGTTCCTGTTTTCTATTTTCTATTAATTGAATCAGTCTCACTGACATTTGATGAAAGCTTGATGAGTCCTCATGGAGTTTGTGCAATATAGGATCTTAAATAACCTTTGCATGTGCCCTATAATTTGCATTAGGCTTATTTATACTGCCACTATGCTTTAATTATCTTTGGCAGTATTGTGTCTGAAATACTGCAAATATCCTGAAATTCCAATTGTGTGATTGTTTTACTGCAATTGTACGTTGGTTCAATTAGTTCTCATCTGTGTTGTTACAGGAAGACAGCTCCACCAAGTGGTCTTTGTTGTGTATTACTACCACAGGGTTTATAGCCCTATTGTTTGTGCCCCAAAAGGTTTATATCAGTCATTCATAATGTTCTAGCTAATACTCTTGTGTCAGCTAATGAACCATAAGAAAGATGAATAAGTCAGCATGGGGTCGAAATGTATTACTACATAATTCAAATGATGCAAGAATATAACGGTTCTTGACTGCTTTAATGATAATCATTTTACTCTCCATGGTGTTTTCAGAACAGTACACTTGACTTGTTCCTTAATATGGGATGATGGGGCCAAATGAAGCTTTTTAATATGATAAATGTGTTTTCAGTGCATTAGCAAGCTCAAGTAGCGCTATTTGCTATGGGGAAAATGGGAGGCATTTATTGTTGCTGTGTAAGCATTATAGTAGCAAAACATCAGTGCATCACAATTTTTCTTACTTTTTACACAAAAGCACAGCACAGTGTCAACATTACTTTTAGTCAATAAATGTAATAATTACATGAAAATCATTTCAAGAACTCACACCAATTATGATATTTAGATACATAATACTCTTTTTCTTTTTTTTGCAGCAATATGAGAACTGGAGACCCAACCAGCCAGATAGCTTCTTCTCTTCTGGTGAGGACTGTGTGGTAATGATCTGGCATGAAGACGGTCAGTGGAATGATGTCCCATGTAACTACCACCTCACCTTTACCTGCAAGAAAGGCACAGGTGAGGATTGTGCCATCATGTTATAGACATTCATTACGAGTAGAATTTATCTAACACTACATTTTACTTTTAAACACTACATAAACAGATTGTGTATACAGTGATATACTGCATAGTGCCAAAGTTTGTGTGCTCTTTCTCTTTTTTTATTTTTCCAAATGACTTTCAGTGCCATGCCACATTATCTGGTATTTTTGCAATCTCTTGATTTTGACTCGTGGTTTGGATTAAAATCTCTTTACAAGATGCAACCAAATTCTTGTAATAATGGGGTGTGAGAACTTTTGCACTCAACCGTATATTGTATGTTTCCATTTAGAAAAACAGTGAAATCAAAGAAAAAGTGTCGCATATATTCTGTTTTTATCTGTTGCAGAGCCATACAAGGTTTTAGACACTTATAATCATTGTCTTCATGGTGCATATTTATTTTATCGTATTATAATAATAAACTCTTATTTACACTCCTATTTATTCTTGGACACGACTCTGATTAGTGCTGCATATTCCCTTACAGGCTGAGATAAATCAGACAGCATTGTAAACGGTGTTTTTCTCCCTCTTGTTTTTCCTGTCAATAGTGTCATGCAGTCAGCCACCTGTGGTGAAAAACGCTCGTACCTTCGGGCAGATGCGGCCAAGCTATGAAATCAACTCGCTAGTGAGATATCAGTGTTTGGACGGCTTCATCCAGAGGCACCTTCCCATCATTCGCTGCCAAAGAGATGGCTCTTGGGACCTGCCCAAAATTTCTTGCATGAATCGTAAGTCTTCCTGTATATCGTGCCTTTATAAAAAGGCTCATCTCTTTTGCCCTTAGAGATGAATACATATAGAAAGGAGATCACTGATCATTGAAGATGATGCCATTTGAGGATTGAAAGAGATTAAAAATAATTCAAAATATATATGCATCGTCTATAAAAATAATGCTGGTTTTTTGAATTAATCCTTTTTTTCCCTCTTGCCACATGCCAGTTATGCCCTCCGGCTTGTCACATCTCCCTGAATCACATGAAAGATCTTTCCAAAGACAGCCTCAAAACTCTCTAAGCAACACATGCTTAGTTAGGGACTCGAGATTTTATACAGTCCTATACCTCCTTAGACTGTGCATATAAATAAATAAGAATGAATAAACACAAGAAGAAAAAATAAGAATAATATACAATTGTCTTACATGTTATATGTCGGAACAGTAGGATATGATATACAAATATATTACAGGTATTAACAGTACAGAATTTGCAAACAGTAAGGAATAGAAAGTGATATACTAAATGTCCAGGCATGTTATTATACACGTAGTAATACTAAAAGTGCTGTGTGCAAAATGTCAGTGGAGTAACACAGTCTTTACAGACTCTTAAAGGGTAGTGATCTCTAACGTTAGACATATGTACAGTATGTAGCATTCTGCACATGCTCAGTCAGAAGGCAGTGGAACACACACTCTTTCCCATATTCATGAGCTCTGACTGACAGGGGAGAGAGAATATGCTATCCTTCACACCGTGAGCGCATGACAAATTTTGCTCCCTTGGCTCCTGGCCATAGATAGCCATGACATTTTCAGGATCTGAGCTTGCAATCTCCCGATAATCGGGTGAAGACTTTTCTGTTGTGGCATTCGCAAGCTAAAATGTGCTCTTTTAAATGGACCCCTGAGGGGGCTAGTTGGCATGATTTATTGTCATTATAAGTAAGATAATCACTATAAGCTTATTTTCTTAGTAGCATTATTGATGTGAATTTTTGAACAGCATTTTCCTTGCACATTAAATTTTGTGCTAAACATTATAAGATTCATAAGAGCTGTAAATATGCAACCGAACAGTGGAAACTGAACAGAATCTGTATCGTGTTCCACACAATGATGCCAATAGTGATCTTATTAACCTTTTTTTTTTTTCTTTTACTTCAGAAGTGTGATCTAAAATGTTCCCTGATTTCTTTTCCAGCCTCCAACTTCCAAAGAAGATACAGCCAGAGGTATCAGCCCATCAGAATTTATGGCAGTCATCGGAAAAGGTCTGCAGAGGAGCCTGCCAGTTCTCCCAAGAAACACCATCACCATGCCTTCAAGAACAACAGAACCAAATAATAAGCCTTCCTACTTTGATACTATAGTCTCAACTCTGTCTCTGACTCTGATTTCTTTTTTAACAACACTCAAAGGACATCTGACAGAAACTTAGATACATGTGTGGAAATAGGAAATGGACACAAATGGAAAAAGATGAACATCTTGAGTTCTAGATACTGGAATCAACACAGTGATTTTCCAGTTTTTAGGACTAAAGGAAAGGATTCCTCAAATAATTTCGGTTGGCCACTGAAAAAAAGGACTGTTGCTCTTTCTGCTGGATCACTGACTGATCCTTGCTAGTGATTTATATGTTAGTGAAACTTTTTTTTTTTTTACTTCAGATCACAAAATGCCTTCTTTGCGCAGTATATACTAATGTAACTTTGCAACACTACAAACTCCTAGAGATGGTAGACAGTCAGCACCATGTAAAGGACTTTGAGCCAGAAAATACCCCAGCACATATCTTTTTACTGGATGTTTTCATTTGGATGCTGTATATCAAAGTTCTTTCAACCGGGGATTCCACAAATTCTGAAGAACAAGCGCTACAAAAAGCACAACATATGGGAGATGAGACATCCAAAAGACTGAAGAAGGAAAAAGAGACAAAGACAAGCCAATACGTGCTCAGTATTCTGTAAATTATGGTACAGAATATGTGGAGTGACCTTTGATAAACGATCCACAAGGAATTTATAATCACCTCACAAGTACAATTTGGTGCCTAGATCACATAGCAAGTGAAAACTCGGTCTGAAATCATATTATATGTCATTGGGTCTTCCAGCATTTACAGCAGATATATCTCATTTAATTTCTAAATTTCATCCATACCTTCAGCTTTTATGTTGTCTTTGGTAAAATGTCAAACTACTTTTAAGAGAATGTACTTTGTGAATTGCTCAGCAAGACTTGAACCACATGCATACAGGTCATTTATTTTCCAAGCTGCTCCTAATCTTCTCGTGGTTGTAGCTAATATGCAACACACTGGAGATGTAATATGACCTGCATGCACAAATGCATTATGTTAGAGCCCAGCAAATCCATGTGGTGTCACTTGTGATTGTTAAGGATATTTTCTATTTAAACACAGAGAACAGAACAAAATATGACATTTGGGGTGTTTCAATGGGCCTAAAGACCAAAATCTATCAGTCAAACCTTTCTACATGGAACGTCTCAACACATCTCAACAATAATTAACATCCATTTGTTCATCCCAAGCATTGTTTTTAAATGCATTTTTGTTGTTTTGCCAGTTGTGTTTTATCCAAAAGTGCACATATCTTTTTATATTTAAGTATAACATTTTTATTGTATAATGTGAATGTCTGGGTTGTGTGTGTAAAAAAAAAAACGATTTGCAAGGAAACTTTTTACTTTTTAAACTTGCAGTGTCACCTAAGAGACAAAGTTTATTCCATCCTAGTGTGTCATTTTTGTGTCATAACCTTGATACGGTTTGAAGCAAAAATTATTATAAAAAATATTATATGCATCTGCACATGATACTATTATAAGATACTATAATTATAGTAAATAACGGATTGTTTAAGTGTCATAATGCACAAAAGTAGTGATACATTTTGACCAGAAGATGGAGTGATTAATTTAGCCTACAACAAGTACACAAATTCTGAACCATTATTCATTTAGAACTTCCAAATATTAATTTTTCTGTAATTTTTATCATAAGACACTATATGACCAATGGTATATGGACACGACACTCACAGCGATATGTGGTTCTTCTCCAAACATTTGCCACAAAGTTTAAACACACAAGTAAAGAATGCATATGAATGCTGAATCATTAAGAATGATCCTTTACCTTGGACCTACTGTAAGGGGCCAAAACATAATCAAGCATGACAATAATATGTGTGTTGCCTGACATCTGGCCTTGTTAATGCTTTAGGGCTGAATGAGATAATCCCCACTGCCATCGTCCAATATCTAGTGAAAAGCCTTTATAGAGGTGTGGAGATTATTATAACAGCAAAATGAGGGAACATATTAATAATGGGGTGTTTAACAAGCACATAAGCACATAAGTCCACAGACCTTTGGCAATAAAGTGTAACCTTCATTAGCATATGCACATGTGGTTCCATAATAAAAGGCAAGTAATTTTTTAAAATAAAAATGTCAACCAATAAATAACCAACCAAGTCAGGCACATAAACGAGTATAAAATGAGTGAGATCACTTGTACCGCTTTAACTATATTTTGATGTAGACCACATATGCCTCAGAAGCTTGACTGACAATAGAAGGTTGATCTAAGTCCAAAAAAAGGCCTAGCTCTATATCACAGCTTATGTTAGTAAAATGCTTTGTCAGCTGCCAAAACAAGGGCTGTAAAAGATGGACTGATTCAGTAGGGACAAGTTTCCCCACTGGACCACCACATGGAATAAGGCACAAAACTGAGATACCTGATGTCTCAAACCATAACTTTAAACACCACTGAAGATAAACTGCGGACTGAAACGCAGTCAATCTTCCCTTTAATGACTGCAAGACCAGGAACATAAGCCCCAGAAGGAGCCTTGTGGCTGTTTTTTTCTGTCCACCTTCTAAGGGTCAGGCTGAAAACAGAAGGTAAAGTCTACTATGAAATATGCTTAGTCAACAAATCTGACAGCAGCAACGACTCTTGGGAATATGAAGCAGGAAAGGGAGCAACCACTGCATGACTGGGGAGCAGAAAGCTGAGGAGAATGCAGCAGTAAAGGATTTATTTCTTTATTTTTTTAAAGTCTCCTTGGAAGACGGACAAAAACATATGGAAGCACGTTCAGCAGGCATATACAAACTGCTTTGAAGTAATTTACATGAGTCTTAAAACTGATCATTTTTAATGAATCATAAGGGGCTACATTAGGTTTTGACACTAGCAGCAAGCCCTATACCAAGATGAGACAAAAATGTATTTTTAGCATTCAGAATAACAGTTGCCAATTCAGTTCTCAGCCAACCCCTTAATATATTGAGTTTGTTCATTAAAAGCAATACACATGCATCAATTTAATTATAAAACTAACTTAAAATTGGTGGGGATGACGACGATGCTCTGTTTTTATCAAGCTGGATGCTGACATCCTAATAAAGTGCAGCGATCACCTTATAGTCCCACATGCAGGTGGTTAAAAAGTTAAAAATAGAACAAACGCTCTTGATTGGTAAACCAATTTCAAATGTGATGTTTGAATTACTAATGAAAATGTTATTATGGCTCCACTAAATAACAGCACTAATAAGTGGAGGGCATGGTGGGGTGTTCGCGATCAGCTCTACCTATTGGCATTAAATATGCTCCACGGCCAGTCACGGGCTCCCTCCTTTCTTGGGGCCCCAGCCTAGCATTACTGTTAAAATGCGGTCCTGCAATAATAACAATAACATTGCTTAAAAAGTTCATTAATTTCACTTTTTCTTTTATTATTTTACAAATCCATAACTGAATTTTCTAAAAATCAGAATGAATAGATCACTGTACAAAACACCACTTAAAAGTAAAGAGCACATTATCACTCATTTCTTTCAGCAACAGTAACACAGAATTAACAAGAGTAGGCAAGCCTAGATTTGCCAGACCGCCATCAGCTTCATAGCATTTACCACACAATTGTCAACAGCATTTCAGCAATGGTCAGTGTCTTTTATTAATGTCATTTTGTATGTAATGGCTGAAACAGGGGTCTCTAACGTGCCACTAGTAGCTCATGACCTTCTTCTGAGTAGCTAAAAGTTCATAGAATATGTTCAACATTGATCAAATCAAATTAACTCAATAAATGTTCAAATTTCATTCCAATCAAATTCATAGACATCCCGCCCCTTACTGGTTATGTACGGAAATCTACCTTCCCGGACAAAATCATACTCCTCCGCACATGCACACACATCACACAGTTTAACACAACCGTTCATCCATTGATTTTACACACAGCTAGTACCATGATCATACATGGAAGGGTTAAAAAAATCTTAAATTTATTAGCACAAATTGTTAATTAGTTGGAAGTAGTGAATTATCTTTCCCATTGAAATTACATATGAATGCCATAAAATACTTTAGATCTCTGTGTTCAAAATGAATATTACCTTTAATATCAAAGCTGGCTTTTTTTCTTGCTGAGTTCGTTAGGGTATGTGCCATGGGACTTGTAAGTAACAATTTGATGATAAGTAACAGAATGGATGTAAATGAAAGGAATCTGACAATAATAATTGATAAGTCTAGTCAGCAAACCCGTTAATTCAGTTACCTCAACCTGACAATTAACATGCTGCTTTTGTGATTTTAAAACGATTTATTGCAAAATATGACTGTTAAGCTGTGTAAAATAAATGTTACTAATAATATAACACAAGTAGCTCTTGGTCACCTTAATTTTGTCATACAGTAGTAGCTCTAAGTGAAAAAAAGGCCGGAGACCCCTGGGTTCAAACATACTTCTTTAATTCAATGAGATTTAATTTAGAGATTTGAAATGTGAAAAAAATGTGCCATTTTTATGTTTCATGCATCATTTCAAGTGACTCTGCAAATAAATCACACAAGGCTTTTCCTCAGAGCATGGGAATGTAGAGCATAGATTTAAACTAGAGTAACATGCAAATATGTTATTTTTTGAGGTCATTCTACATATAGTTTGTATTAGGTGAAAAAGTGGCTGAAAAAATTAAGGCAGTGCAAATAAGAGTAGAATTGACCAAAATAGTATAATTGAAAAAAAACAAAAAAAAAAAAACGTTTTAACATACTGTAGTAATACAAGGTGTATAAAAGCTTTTTGAAAAGAATATACTGATGAATGTATTTTAGGTATAAAACCATGTAGTTTTGAGTAAAACTTAGCAATCTAGTAGAATCTAGCAATTTAGATTATAGTCTGAAAAGGTGTCTGTCGTTTGAAACTCCATTATCAAGTTGTATCTTGATAATGGAATTTCGATGCATAAATGGTCTCCCAGTACTGATGTACTGGAAATGAATGTACAACAGATTGTCTTACTCATGGTAATCCTTGTTCTGTATATTTAGGTATTAGTAAAACTTACACTTGTGTCCTCAAACAATTCTTTTCTTCTGCTCTTCTGCTCTAAAGGGAAGATGTCACTAAATATTGCTGGTCATAACATGTTCATACCAAAACAGACCATTCCATCTGCACCAGCATATCCTATCCCAAAGTTTAGAAAGCCATTTTTACATGCTTTAGTTCACAGTGTAGGTTCTCTACCAATTATAAAGTCTAGAAACCAATAGTTGTTAACACTAATGTACAGCAACTTATTTCCATGAGGTTATTCCACTACTTAAGATCACAGCATTGGGCTTTCTAAACTAGCACAGTTTGAATAAGACGGGAAATTTACTGAGTGTATTTACTTTGACCTCTTTGAAGATCCGTCATCAGATTGATGGCCAATAGTTACAAAGTCAATGCTTTGTAAATATTGCCTCAATGGGAAAAGGATAAAGATGGTTTGGAAAGAAGGCCTATTAAAGAAGACATCCTGTCTGAGAGTGCTGCTGTCCCATGAATTGTGCTGCTTTTTGCTAACAGTAACTCTGAAAGGTTACAAAAGGCTTGTGATTTAGCTAAAGAACCTTTGCTTGTCTACCAGTCTTGCATGAATTATGATAAAAGGGCAAAGCTCAGAACTCAAAAGATTTCAGGACCATACACAGTACATAGGAAACTGAGATACTTCAACTGTTATTTGCATTCCAAAAGTAGCAGACTCACATTTGACACATTAACATGTTAAAGACTTATCATGTTTATTACCTTACAGCTAAAACAATTGCATCTCCCCATCTTCTCCAGTTGGGGTGATCACTGAAGTAACTTACCCTAAGGTGGCTAAAGGGTCAGATGAAGCAGATGAGTATACAGTACCTCAGCCTTGTGCTAGATTGTCACACTCTGACTTGCTATCCGACTTCATATCATGGCCATTTCCTTAGTCAAAGGAAGAAAAGTAGAAGAGTTCTGGTATGTTGCATGATTTTCCTTCCTTATAAGGTGATGTTCCCTCTCAAACAAATCTTCTAAAGCTAATAGATGATATAGCCACTGAAACAACAAGAATGTCGAGCTAATATGGCAAAAAGAGTTGGAACAAGGCTTAGCTTAAGTTCTTGGCATTTACTTGTCCCAAATCTAATTCCTCATATGGGTTCTGTACTGCCTAATGATGGGTGAATGCATTTACAGTTTCTGATTGCTTCCCTTAGCCAAGAATAGTTGATTACACTGATAATTTTGGCTCTTCACAGTTAGTTCTTAATCTGGACTTCCATAAGGACTATTAGCAGGTTCCATTGCCAAAGTCCCTGTTCTTCAGAGATTTTAACATTTGTTACACCAGATCATTTCCTGCAATATACAGTAATGCCATTTGGCTTGAAAAATATTCCATCTACGATTGATCAGCATTGTTTTGGCGGATCTAACTAATTACAGTTATTGCCTTGATGACTTTGTGGTTTATTCTTTGGATTGGCCCAGTCATCTGAGGTCCTTATGCCAAGTCTTTCAGGGAAAGTTAATGCTGCAATAACAATATCTTCCTAAATAAGTAGGGCAAGGGCAGGGGTGTCTTGTGAAAGATAAGGTCGTGGTTACTAAGAACTCCAAAATAACCCTTTCACCAGGTGTGAGATGCAACAGTTCTTTGGGATGGCTGTGACACAGTCTTGCCAGCATGCATTTGATAGTGTTGTTTGGTGCACTCCTGCACTTGCATCCAATATTTTCTGAGACCTTTTAGGGATCCTAGATACCCTTGCTGGAGGGGCTTTTTAGTATTTTATTTCTCCTGCAAGTTTAATAAACATAAGCTAAAATAATTCACAGTTGATAAGGAGGCTTTAGCCCTGTTGTTTCTCTTGCATTTTAAATTTATGTTCACTGATCATAACCCTCTAGTGTTTTTATCTTGCTTGTTTAACCAGAACCAGAGACTTACTGTATGAGATGGTCCATCATTGTGCAGAAATAGAAATCTTGCACATAAATGATTCTGAAAATGTAGTCTCTGACACTTGGGCCTTATAAGTGAGATATAGCAAAAGGAACAGTTATCTTGACAGTAAGGTAGGAGGATGAATCCACATTAGGGTGAAGAAATAGTTCTATGTTTTCTCCTTTGGTGCCATCTAGTTCCCTCCCTACAGGACCACCTGCAACAGTGGTTGTCCTACAACTTGCCACTTGTAAAAGCTGCTTTACACAGTGTGTTCTGAGTGAATTGTGCATATTAAAAAAATGCAATAAGCATACTCTAGTTTCAAAATCTCTTCATTCCCCACCAATCAGCCTAATATTAGAAGGCCCATAAAATAATTTACCACCACTATTCTACCTAAAGTGAGAACTACAACAATATTTGTATATTTTCATATTTATGTGTGGAAAAATATTCTAAAAAGATGTGGCCATTGAAAATGGGTGGGGTTAAGTTGAAATAGCTATTTATCATGAACCGAAAGTTTAATTGAGCGAAATTTTATAAGTGATTGCTTCAAAAACAAGGCTACATTTAGGCAATAAGATTTAAGAATTGGATCATCAATGTCTGTTGGTTTGGCCCTTTGGGTTTAGTCATTGAACATCTGGAATTCATCAATTGGCAAAGTGTTGCACTAGTATCTAGTACTTTTAGGAAATAAAAGGGAAAAAAATCTTGTCCTTCTTATAATTGAAGTCACCTGGTCACTCAACACCAGCGCCATCACCAAGAAAGCCCAGCAGCGTCTCTACTTCCTACGAAGGCTGAGAAAGGCACATCTCCCTCCCCCCATCCTGACCATGTTCTACAGAGGGACCATTGAGAGCATCCTGAGCAGCTGCATCACTGTCTGGTTCGGGAACTGTACGATCTCGGATCGCAAATCCCTGCAGCGGATAGTGAGGACAGCGGAGAAGATCATTGGGGTCTCTCTTCCCTCTATCATAGACACTTACACCACATGCTGCATCCGCAAAGCCAACAGCATTGTGGATGACCCCACACACCCCTCACACACACTCTTCACCCTCCTGCCATCTGGAAAGAGGTACCGAAGCATCCGGGCCCTCACGACCAGACTGTGTAACAGTTTCTTCCCACAAGCCATCAGACTTCTCAATAACTGAACTGTACTGTACTGAGCACAACATACACACACATCATCTGTATGGACTGCATAGACCCTCACAAAACACACACACTGACACATCATACTGTTTACATGCTGCTTACAATCCAGCAAACTGTTTACATGCTGTTTTGCACACTTTTTCTGCTGTTTTTGCACAAACTGTCCCATCATTTCAGCCGTTTTTGCACATATTGTACAATATCTCAGCCATTTCGCACATACTATACAATATTTCAGTCATTTGCTGTTTTTTGCACAATTCTATATATTATCCCAAGGACCTGCTGCTAAGAAACTGTGTTCATTCTAATGTTACTGCACAAAATATTGTTTGAACATTCAGTATTCACATACAGTATATACACTGGTCGGTCGGCGCTGTTTCTGTTACTGTTTACTGTCTATTGTCTTTTGTGTATTGCATTTTTTGTATTGTCTTGTAACTTTGTATCTGCACTGTCTTTTGTCCTGCACTGTCTTTTGTCCTGCACTGTCTTGTCTGTCTTGTTTGTCTTGTCCTGCACTGTTTGCACCAGGTTGCACAGTTGCACTTTATGTGGCTAAGACTACTTACAAGTCCTTAGCCCTGTCTTTGTTCTATGTAGCACCATGATCCTAGAGAAACGTTGTCTCATTTCACTGTGTACTGCAACAGCTATATATGGTTGAAATGACAATAAAAGCTTCTTGACTTGACTTGACTATGAGTTTTTTTTTACTCCAAGACCATAGAAGCTCTAACAGCCCTTCAGGGTTCAGTACATCCAGGGATCAGATCAAAAAGATAAGGAACCTTAGCTCCATCTATGAGTCAGAAGAGGGCTTTCATCCTTTAATCGTTAACACAAGGGAGCATAAGCATAAAATCTTTTCTCTCTCAAACTGATACAGTTGATCGTATGCCCAGGTTCATTTTTATACTATATTGTCTGCCCTGTTATAAAACATGCTGTGTTAAATGTAAAAGATTGTTTAAAATGTTTTACTCTGCTGTTGGAGAGTCACTACGTTCAAACAAATAAACAGGCACTCATGATACGCTTCCATAGTAAATTAAAAGCAGGATAACTTAAATAATAATATATATATATATATATGTATAATTATTATTATTTTTGTTTGTTTTGTTTTGTTTTTGCATTTAACTTACATGCACAATTATAATCTCACTCTGCTAATGGAAAAAAAATTAATTCCATTTGAAGTCCATTTCAATGTTTGTTAGATTTTATTTTCAATTTGGAACTTGATGTAAAAACAATACACTGCATAAACAGAAGCATTGTAGCTTGGTAGTACAAAGAGAAATAATAGATAGAATTTTAGAATTTTTTTTATTAATTTTTACAAAATTGTAGTTGTTTGCTATTTCAAAATAGGACAAATTTGTTGCTAGGGAAGAAGATATATTAACTAAACATTTGTCTTAGCTAACCTTTTGATAAATGTTATCAATTTATCAAAAAAGGCTAGGAACAATGTATTTCAGCACATACAGTAACTAAATGAGGACATTATGAGAAAAATTGTAAAAGGATAAAGATTATGACAGGTATCTATTATAATTAGCTACTAAGCCTGCTAAAATTGAAAAGTACATTTTCAGATAAAAAAGTAGTGGCCAGTGCTCTGACAAGACATGCCAGGTGTGTCAAAAAGGTTCATATTTTTACAAATTTATTTATTTATTTATTTGAAAAGATTACATTCCAGATTTTTTGCTGAAAAAAAGATAACTGAACTGTGCAAGTTGAATATAAAAATAATAATATGAAAAAATAAGGTTTATGATGAATAACTGTACCATATACAATGTGTATTTGGAATGCATAGTACAAAAATTTCAGTATGTACTTTGTACCTAGTTTCAATGTGTGCTCATGATAACTGACATGTTTTAGGAGTCATTGCTTGTGTGTTATAGCTCTTTGTTTGGTATATGATATTAGGAAAGGAGCAGCAAATTATTGGTTAGCTCTGTAGCAGTAGGCCCCATAGAGCTTGTGCTTCTTTTCGGGAAATCCGATGGATCGGACAGCTGCTTCTGTGGGACTGCACTTCATCCTAGGTTTGGAGATGGGATATCTTACACTACCATCAGCCAGCCAGCCAGCATCACAACGGTCATAGCCCTGCAGCTTCCAGGCAGCGTAAATGTGTCCCACCTTCGCAAGTTCAGCTCCATCATCTTCACAGGCCTGCCCAGCCTCAAGGAAGGTCAGTTTCTGATCCACAAAGAAGACATATCCTGAGGACCAGAAGAGTGTATATTATTACAGAATAATATATATATATATATATATATATATATATATATATATATATATATATATTATATATATAGAGAGAGAGAGAGAGAGAGAGAGAGAGAGAGAGATTTCTGTTAAGACAGCTAGTAATACAAGTAATACAAATAAAACAAGGCTTTGACATTAAAGGTTCTCTTATTTGCCATTATTTTCTTCATTAGTTAATGTAAGATATATCTTAGTGGATTTCTTTTACCTCATTGATAAATATTTGTTATTACAGGTTTTTTTTTAAATAACATAACAAACAAAAAAATAACCAAGTTAAATTTCCTGGTTTGTTCATGAATGCTCGGATACGCAGTAGAAAATGAGTGATGAGTGAGTGAGGGTTCATGAATGCAGTAAATAATGTTAACTAATGGGATCTGATGTAAAGTGTTATGATTAACTAAGCAAAGGGGATTTTTTTTTACATTTAAAGCTTTACAAATAAAGCTTTAAGAAAGCCACTGATTACTAACCACACCCCTTTTCAGCTAAATGTCAATTTAAATTTCAAATTTAACACAAAAAGCCTAGACAAAGGCTACTCAGGCTTTAAGCACCATTGTGTTCAGTGGTGTAGCAGAAAACATCAAATCGGCTGTTGGTTTTGTTACGCCGGCCATAACTCCTGAGTCCAGCAGCAACATTGCCCCCGCATGGATGTCTTGGTTTGTTGATGGGGTACTGTACAGATCCATCACTCAACCAGCCAGCGTTGCACCAGTCCATCCCTCCTCTCCAGGCCTGGTAGAGCTGCTTGAATGATGCCACCACAGCATCCTGCTCCAGGCAGGCTGCCTCAGCATCATGGAAGTTTAGGTTGTAGCGGCCCAAGCGTGGGGAGTATGGGAATACAACCCCTGTAAAAAAGAGTGATGATTAATACTGACACTCTGTGCCCATTTTTTAAACATTAATTTACCATGTATAATATTCATATGTTTAGGAAATACAGTATGCAAGATCTTTTTATATAGGAAGGCTGTAAACAGCACTCAGTGAAGCCACTGGTGAAGAGTCAGTTGTCTTATTTCTTCTCTGCTTTTTCTGCTTTGGGAAAAACTATTTGAGCTTTAATGTAGAAAAAAATTACTTGCAGGCCTGAAGGTCTTTCATTGTTGCCATCTTTATTCCAATGCTATCTACATCCATTTGTGGCAGCCTGTTTTCATTACAGCTTGGGCTCTTACTTGAAGCCATCCTATTCACTGTGCTGATGTCATATGTACAAGGACAGCCTTTGCCAAAGGCAAGAATTAATTTTCATTTAGTGTGTATAATACACTTTTAAATAACAGGCAAAAAGGGGCAATAAATGAAATGTCTTTCTGTAAATGGGAGTTTGAATGTTAAACAACAATATATATGGTAGTAGTTGTTGTTGTTTTTCAGCTGCTCTCTGTTTGGGTCTACATGTTTGATTTGGCATAAGTTTTACCCCAGATACCCCTCCTAATGCAACCCTCCCATTTTATCTGGGCTTTACTCCGGAACTGAGAGTTAACAAAATTAAATTTGACAAAATTAATTACCACCCATTCGAAGCTCCATCTCCACTACAATGTCATCCATGCCATTGATGATCTCGCACTTATATACACCATAGTCCTCTGGGACAAGGTTGGTGATAATCAAGGTGGCATCATTTTTATCAGCCTCCTGCAAATGAACATGGTCTTGGAAGCGTCCATATACGAGCTTGTGGAAACCCATTGAAATCAGCACGTCAGTTTCATCATCAGCACCCTCAAGCTTGGTCCACTTGATCCTGGTTCCGATATGACCAAATTCGAACCCATCAATAGGGTTCAGGCTGCAGGGCAAGCTAACATTTTCACCTGGACTTGCAAAGACCTGAAGGCGATTCTCTGAAAAGACAAAAATATAGATGCTCTCCATGTTTAACCAAAATAGATACATATGACTTGATAATTATCAGGGTTATTAAATTAAGAAGGTTATGTAGATTATTCAATTGAAATGCAAATGCACCAAACTTCTATTTGAATAAATATTCTAACAAGATTGTAGCATAAATGTATTTTAGGTGATAGCTGTGGTCTTTTTGTGTGCTATACAGTATATATGTGCTATAATATCAATAATGACCTAAATATCAATATCACTTTAGTTTTGACACATTTTTACTGATTCTGCCATCTTTCTAACATTTTCTCAATAACATCAAACTTCAACGAGGTTATTATTCACAGTCTTCCAATAGCACAACAAAACCATAATTCATAAAACATTCCAGTAAATCTGTCCCACATGTGCTGTCCCACAAGTGAATATCAAAATCAGTGCAAGTTTTTGTCTTCCTTCATGGACCATCTTCTTTTAGTAGCTTCATCTTTTTATCTTTAAAACATTATCCAACTCCCTAAAACATTCATCAAACAGGAAGAACACATCAAGCAGTTAGCTAATAATAATTAATAGCACTTCTGCTACTGGTGAACCAATGAGGCAGTGACTGTACTGTACTTTGTCCAAATCCCAATAAACTGGAACTCAATGGATAGTGAGCTGAAGCTGAGGGTATAAAACGGGGAAGTAACTGACATAAATGTCATCTAATGGCTGGGTAGACTTGCTGTTGAGCATGGCAGCAAATTTTCAACTGATATATTTTGATTTGAGTCCCACACACACTCCCAATTGTCTGGGAGTAATGTAAATGTTGATACACTCTAGACATCTAGACTCACCAAGTGCATTTAAATATTGCCTATGAAGAAGGGATAATTTACAGGGAATGGCTTACACCATATCTCATATCTCATTAAAAGCAGCCAAGAAGATCAAAATGCTGACTAATGAGGCCTAGGATCTCAATTTAAAAGTAAAGTATTGCTCACGAAGTTAGACCATCATGTTCAGATTTTTTTCAAATTGAGTTTTTGTGCTTTGCATTTCAGTTCTGGCTGGTTGCCCATTTCTGACTCATATAAATTCCGCCCAGCCCTTGACTACAGCTGAGAATCGGTAAGAATACAGACATTCACTGCATCCTGCCATGGTTTTCTCCCTCACAGCTACAAAAGAACACTCAATGTCTGCAAGAGATTTAATTAACTGTTTGGCACTGAGTGTGTGCTTTTTCCCAATAGTCTAGAGTTCTCATTTCATCTAGAGTACTCTTACAGAGTAGCTCATTTATACAAGCATGTTTGTTGGCTTAATGTTCAATGAGTAGCTATGAAGTAACATAAAAAATAAAAATAAAATCTAATTAAAGTAGACATGCATTGATAGTGATAAAATACAAGGCGGTGAAGACTTTTACAGCCCTACAAAATCACTGCCACACATCATTATACAACTGAGTGTCTGGAACCATTTAATGTCTTTTTGAGTTGAGAAAGAGGAAGTGCTGTAAATTTCAGTACAGTAAACATAGTGATTCAGCATTGCAATTTGTTCTGCATCTGTCTGCAGAATTTAGACATCTGTCTAACTGGCAGACTTCTGGCCTTTCAATATACCCAGAACACTCCTAGGAAGCGCCCTAAAATTCTTTATCTTTTAACTACAGTTTTTATGAATCCATGGGGACTAATTTTGATGGCATGCAGCTGTTGATGCACATGTGTATATTTCAGAATGACACTCCCTTAAAGATGAAGTTTTAGGCACTATTTTGCAAATGTTTTCAAAGCAATCAGCACTCATCCCAGCCTTCATAACCTTTATTTGTGCTCGCATAATTTGGGGTATACTTTAGTGCATTAACATTAGATCACATTGTGAATCAGTGTGCATTTACAACCTCAAAAATATTTAATAATAACATAATACAGATGCTCTAACCTCGCTAGAAACCACACCCTATGTGCGGAACCTTTTGTCTAAGGTTAGTATTAATTTTATGCATTGTATTATGGATAATCTAGTCAATATACATACATATATACATGAAAACCCAAGAGCTCTCTTTTGCTCTCACGCTCTCTTTTTCTCATGGACACATTCACACACATTCTTACTGATCCATGGTAGTCTAATGACTGCATTATGCCTTTCCTCTCATATAAATCAGACCTGTC
Organism: Tachysurus vachellii; assembly: GCF_030014155.1. NCBI lineage: Eukaryota > Metazoa > Chordata > Actinopteri > Siluriformes > Bagridae > Tachysurus > Tachysurus vachellii. The sequence continues at coordinate 18,490,377 of NC_083471.1, read as the reverse complement.
TCAGGCTGTCCGTGAAGGCAATAAGGCACATAATAGCTCTACTCCCTCCTTCCACTCCTCTCTTCTCCTTTGCTTGCCAGGCTATAGTCCAGACTCAGTCTGATCCCATTCAGTCTGCTTACTTAACACACCATTACCTCAGAAGGAAAGGGAGAGGCATTTGGGTGTAGTTTAGCAAGGGGCAAAAAAATGCTGGAGCTGTTTATCTTGCTCTCTCAGTCTGTCACATAGCCCACACATAGCAGGTCTGTGAAGGGATGTGTGGGAAAACATAACATTTGGCAATATCCGTGCTCTGAGACTATACAGACTGCATGGCATACATATAGCTGTGATGTAAGGTGTCCCAGATATTAATGCTGAGTGAGCTAAAGTATATACAGCAGAACTACAAATGATGCTCTGATTCCAAACATTGGAAAAACTTTGAAGAACATATCTGCTCCTGCCAATTTAACCACATGCACGTTACAGCAACCATCCAATTACAATAATCACAATATTGACATATATAACCTTGTGACGGTCACAATGATTTCCTTTCCAGCTTTTCTTTTTGTTTCTTTTTTAGTGTGCCAGCCCCTTCCCCCCTTCCTAGGACCATTGTGTCTTTGTTACTGTTATTAGATGCATCAGAATATTCCGAGTATTGTATTATAGGTGAATACAAGCAGAGAATACAGTTTACATTTTTTTAGTTAACAATCATTAATTGTTTTATTCAAGGGACATCCCAAAAATAACTCAACTTAATAGTCCCCTGAATTATTACTTCAGTCACTGTATAGTGTTACATAGCGCTAATTAGTGCCACAAGCAATTTTCCACTGTTTAGTTTAATTGCACTAGTAGAACACAGAGTATCCAGACACACACACACACACATTCAGTCATGCTCAGAAAAACAGAAATTTGCCATACCTTCTGTATATGCGTTGTTGGCAAGGCTCAGACAGACTAACACCAAGGAAATTAGCATCTTCTTTCCTTTTCCTTTGTCTTTGGGCCTGGCACTAGAGAAGCAAAAAAAGGGGGCTGCTGGCTCAAACTTAGGTAAACTACCCCTGGTTACTGCACAGAAATTTCTGCTTTCTTTGCTAGAGAGATGACGTGTGGGAAGCAGATAGCTAAGGTGCCACTGACAAGTTTGGGGTCCTCAGTGGCTGCAACAAGAGCCTTTTATTTAAAACAGAGGGGTTGGCTAAGATCACTCCGCCTCCCCTTGGAGAAACCAAGGCACTAATCAACTTATTCTTATCACCTACAGCGTCTGTACCCTCATTTACACATGATTTCTGCTTTCTTTCTTGATACATGTTTTAGGATGTATGTACCAATGTGTTATTATTATAATTAAATTAATATATTATAATATATTAATAGAATTATAACAATATTGTCTGTTAATTATTGTATTATTAATAGACAAAGCAACAAGTAAAATAGGAGTTTATTTTGAATGTGTCTTTTATTTTGAATGTGAGTTTTAAATGTGTCTTTTCTCAACTAACCACTGTAGATTCTTTAGTTTTACATCTTAAAACTAGTAGATATTTTCAATAAATATGTTGATTTAGATGCAAGGGTGACAGAACCATGATATTTCGTATTATAACTCAGATAAAAATGTGTAAAAACACCACTGGTAATGAGATTGAGTTGATAATGGAGATGTTACAGCATATTATACACTTTTTTTATTAGTTAGCTCCCTTGTATGAACTTTATTTAATATTTTATTTTCATTTCTATCCAACAGTGTCATTTTAAATCGTATTAACTACAAGGCCCTTAGTGGGGTGCACCTCCTTAATAGTTCCCTTCTCAGTAATGAACTCCCTTACACAACATATCCCCCAAAGCAAGCTCATGGAGCAGTGCGCCCACTTGACTGAACAAGATCCTAATATAGGAAGAATCCATTAACCTGTTAAGATAAAGAAGGCATGTTAAGACACAAGGAAGTGTGTGGTCCTTTAGGGATGTTATTTCAGCCGTCTACATGGACAGTGACAGACAAGAAAACTGGGCTGGATGCCTGTACACCACAGATGGTTTAATAACCTCTTAGGGCTGTTAAAACAGCTGTCAGTGTCAGTAATTTTAAGAGAGAACCCCAAGCTGTGATGGAACGTCCAGCAGTATAGAGCTCCAGTGTATACAGAGGAAATCCAGCAAAGTTATTACCATTCAAAACTAAGCACCAGTGTCCAAGATCATACAGTAATCTCCACGTAAGTGGCAAAGACTGACTCACTACATGGAAAAGGTTTAACAGAGGAGTGGAAATCACATTTTGGATGAAATTGCTCAATGCACTGCTGTTATAAAACGTCTGTTAATCATCATGTTTATAACATGAAGGATGTATTACATTTGGAACTAATGTTTCTTCAGCATTACAGCCAAATACAATATGAGCATCATGGACAAACTGCAGTAATTCTCCATTTTGTTTGTTCATGAGTTGTAAAGTGCAAGGAAATTAAATGGTTTTTCCCTACAGTCATAAGTGGAACAGAAAATAGTCTGAGATTTTAGCTCACAAGTCTTTTTCCATTTACTTAAATCTCTAAGGAGCACTTGAATGATAGCAGGCATGCTGCTTAAGAGACAACGCAGCTTAACTCCATAGTTTAAAAAAAGCACAATGAACAAAAAAAAATTCATCCTTATCAATAAACATAAAATGGAAACAACTTGGTTGACTAGATAAAGTAGAATGTGTCTGTGAAGTTTATGGGCCTCATCTGTTAAAATGGGTTAGCAGCCTTACTTGAAGTATTATTAATTTTATTTGTAGCAAACATTTATTTAAACCAAATTAAGGGCATGGAATGCAGTGTATGCATATACATTGCATGTGACTACAAGCCACAATATAAGGGCAATTATTCAACATACAACAGATTTTACTAAAACATTTGAATTTTGCTTGTTACATGTAGAACTTAGACAGCAAAATTGCCACCATTGTGGACTCCTAATGGACTCCTAACACCACCCCCAAAAGGTCCCTGAAAACAATTTTGTCAACATTTATATTTACATTACAAGTCCATTTCAGTTTTAGGTTGTGATACATGTTCACAGAGGGTGAATATATACGTAAGCCAGTGCATACAATGATTATTTTGGTTTAAAACATGGCAAGTATTAGAACCACATGGAATGCAAATTAAAATTGTACTGTAAATGGGTAGTCATTGTCCCTCATCACCTCGTGTTAATTTTATACAAAGAGGGCAGAAAGTGTTCAGTTAAGCATACAGTGCCACACTACTGGGTTGTGCAGTTTCCATTCCAAACTGAGATGTACTCAGTCAGTAGACTTTCTATAGCTCCAGTATAGAATGTTTTCAGGATCAGGGCAGACATCAAAGAGAACCATGTAAGTTTTAAGCATTATTTAGGCTACAAGCCATTATCAAGCCTCTTAACATGAGTAATGTAATTGCTTGGTCATATTGGTTTAAAATATAAACAAGTTCATTTATGACTCTGTAGGGAATGGCCAATATATGGATGTGTAATAAAAGTCCGGAAGTTGCTTCACCCAGGCCCTTCCCAAAACCAGGCATTGGTAGAGCCAGGCATCTGGAATATAAAGTATATTAACATCTGGATATTAGTTTTCAGCTCATGGTTGAAAGTGCTGCTTCTCATCTTTTGGCAGACGGGTAAAGATCTCTGTTGTTTCTCACCACCAAAAGCTTGAGCCAGAGCCAGTCAGCTAAAAAACTTACATAACCAGCTCAAAAGCTTAAACTGTTTTACGTGCTATTACGTGTGGATACACAGTACATACAGTACAAGTAGTCATTACAGACAGGACTTGAGCCCAACCCAATGCTGATATAATGTTGAATTATGTTGTGTCAGCAGTTTGATGAGAAAAGTGGGTGTTTATCTGTCAAGCAGTGGAATATTGATGACGGATAAATGATAAAATAGAACACATCATGTTATAAATTTGACATTTGTGGGTTTGGTTATGTGTTTCTAACTTTCTAATCTTACAGAGCTTTGAAAGTCAAAGAGGGTCTATTTATAATCTCAAATGACATGCCACAATTAAAAAAAATATATATATAAAAGTTACATAAGTTCTTCATCATGAGAAGACAGAAGGGATCTTTTCTTTGGACTTTTTTGTTGGCTTTCCTTCATCTAGGAGTGGAACCACAATGAGACTGTCTCTCTGGACTCACACATGGTATGAAGACTAGCGCATGAACATTTTTTTCTTATTTGAAGATTAAATACAATATTTTTCCCATCTATTTCCCACTTAGCTGTTATTCAAGGCATTTGGCACAAATTGTTTTGCAATATAGCTGGGAACAGCCACATTGATGTCAGTTCCTTGTCAATCTTTGGTAGTCTAAAAAACACAGTTGCAAGAGAAGCAAAAACTGATATTGATGACAATCAACTCATTTATTCAAGATAAAACAACCTGAAAATTTTTTAACCGAAAACATGTTCCTGCAAAGGTACATAATCTAGAGACATGTACCAAATTGTAGTGTGCACCAGATCTGTACTGTAGGTGATGACAAGAAGAGCATGGTATAAACAAAGCATAATCAGTAACAATGGATTGCTTGACCAATGCAACAATCTAAAACAGACAGTATGACCACATATCTGAAGAAATTAGATGTCAGATCTGGTTATTGTTATACATTATTATTTTTAACATTACATAAGAGTACATGAACTTTACTGGAGGTATCTCCAGTATATATATATTTTTTGCTTTTACATTTACATTTACAGCATTAAGGCTTAAATGCTTAAATCTCTAACATTGGATACATTAATGCTGGCTCACTAGGTTACATATTTAAGTTACCTCTACTTAAGTAAACTCAAGATACCATGAGTTTAAAACATTTGTTCAGAGTTATAATGAAAAAGTGTCAAAGGTTATTTATTTATTTATTTATTTATTTTTATTATATAAATGCAAAAGATAGGGAAAGAAGTGCTAGTTGAAGTGTTTCTTGAATAAGTAGGTCTTCAACCACTGTTTGAAAATAGCCAGTGACCTCTGGGGAAGTTCATTCCACCACCTTGGTGCCAAAACAGAGAAGAGTCTTGTAGTATACTTGCCTCTTACCCTGAGAGATGGTGGAACCAGTCGAGCAGTGCTGGTAGATCGGAGGGTGCGGGGTGCAGTGCGAGGAGTGATGAGGGCTTTGAGGTAAGAGGAAACTGGTCCATTTTTGGCTTTGTAGGCCAGCATCAGTGTTTTGAATCTGATGCGTGCAACTACCAGACGCCAGTGGAGGGATCGCAGCAGTGGGGTGGTATGCGAGAACTTTGGCAGGTTGAAAACAAGCCGTGCAGCTGCATTTTGGATCATTTGCAGAGGATGGATTGCATTTATAGGTAGACCTGCCAACAGTGCATTGCAGTAATCCAGTCTTGAAATGACAAGAGACTGAACAAGTACCTGAGCAGCCTGTGTGGACAAAAATGGCCGAATCCTTCTATTTTTACAAATCCTTCTTTTACAAGAAGGATTTTAAAAGAAGGATTTTACGAATCCTTCTTTTACAAATTTAGCAGATTAAGAATAGCTTTCTTGAAAAGGTACAAAGTTGTCTATCTGCATTTTTTGTTTTCCCATTACAGTCATTATAATTAGATAATGAGAACTTTCTACACTTTCCTCCCTACCGAAGACTAGTGAGACATATTTCACAAATTATTATTCAGACATATTTTGGTCCCAGTTGGAACAATAAAGAACCAAAAGGACATAGCTCAATGTCATAGACCAGTGTGAATACCATAATTTATATTTATGATTCCAGGGCAGGGTAAAGATGCTGTCAGTGGGGCAGACAGTCTGGTTAAAGTACTGGTTAGTTTTAATTCTTGGCCATCCTTCTGGTCTTTAGATTAAAATCTATGAGAATTGACACAGTTTTCTCCAAAACCCTTGATTGTAAAAGCAGTAGAAATTTTTTGTATTAATTATATAATTCATGTAGTGTCACTAACCTGTTGGCAAAATTCTTGCAAAGACTCTCTAGATCTCAAAAACAGATGCATGTGAATCTAATCACTCACTTGGTTCTCACAGTGATTTAAATCATGAGGCTTTGCTTTGGGATTTTGGCTGCAACTTATTGCTGCAGATGCTGGTCAACCACAAACTTTTTGGTGCTAAGGAACTGATGGCAAGTTTGTGTCAGTTCGGTCTCATACTAAATTAGCGGTAAAAGAACTGATGATTGACTGCAACTTGCACTGTGGTGTGCTACGAATTTATTGCCATGATTGTTACTTTTTACTAAAACAATCTCCTACGTTTATTCAGAGCAGATGTTTCGAGTTTCAAGGTTTGAATCAAACAAGGTGCTAACTACAGTTAACATACTACACAGATGATATACAAATAACAAGGCAATATATTTGGCTTATAGCCAATGCTTCACTGAGCAGGTCTGTTCCAGGTCACAATAATTTTGACAAGTAAGCAAAGAAAAGTGAGCAAAGGGACACTAGAAGACTGTAGGGAGGTTTTCTCAATGATGGTCTCAGCTGTTATCTAAAAGGTTGTTAAAAAAAGAAATGTGTCCAGTGTGTGTCAGGAGTCAGTTGAGGGTACATGTGCACGTACTCAGTGGCTTTATCAACTGTAGCAAACAAGACAGAGACAAAATGCAAAAATGAAGTTAAAAAAAAAAAAAAAACAGTGAGGGTCAGGAGACCTGCAAACAACATGGGCTAAGCAGAATCTCACAAAACATAATATAACAATTTTAAAGAACATGACAAGTCTAATTACCCAGAGGTTCTGAACAAAGCATCGGCTACAAGATCGTCAACTCCCTTTTTATACAGGATCTGAATATTATATATTAATATATAATTGATACTATAAACAGCATAAAACAGGATTAAAAGGCTTGGTACTGCACGTGTCTTCAGAGTTGTCTTCAAACTACTAAACTATTGCAATCGTGATTATGATCTCAGTTCAATGACTTGTTTTTCTATACTTTGTACTTTAACTGCAGACAAGTACTTTTGGAAAACATTTGTTTCTATTCTTATTTTGAGATTCTCCATTTAGTAGAAAATATATATTTGACATAATATATATATATATATATATATATATATATATATATATATATATATATATATATATATATATATATTATGTCAAATATATATTTGACATAATATATATATATATACAATATATATATATATATATATATATATATATATATATAGATATATATATATATTTGACATAATATATATATATATACATACAATATATATATATATATATATATATATATATATATATATATATATATATATATATATATACAGTTGAGGCCAAAATTATTAGCCCCCCAGGAATTTTGGAACATTTTCCTAAAGATCTTTCCAATTTTTGTAGCATTGATAAAACTTGATATAATCAAACATTCACCAGTGCTATTTAGTAGCTTTTGGTACATTTTGAAATATAAAATACATTTATAGGCTTGCTTTATAATCAAATATAGTGAAAATGGGGTGGTCAAAAATATTAGCCCCTTGTGAATATTTGCTTTCAAAACACACCCAATTAATCAATCAGCTTTCAAAACACACCAAATTAATCAATCAGTTTTCAAACCACACCTGTGCAGTCAATTGGCTTCCTAACAACACCTGGGCATTCAATCAGCATTAAAGGACTCCAAGGAACAGGGCACTTGAACACATTATTGGGAGAGACTATTTTTACTCACCATGCCAAAGACAAAGGAAATCAGTCTTGAGCTCAGAAAGAAGATAGTGGAGACTCATGATAAGGGGGAAGGTTATACTGCCATTTCCAAGCGTTTCACAGTGTCTAGAACCGCCGTACGTTGCATCATTGCCAAGTACAAGGAGACAAATTCTGTAAGAAACAAACCTGGGCGTGGTCGTAAGCGCAAGATTTCAAGAACCCTGGAGAGGAAAATAGTCAGAGATATCAGCAAGATGCCCCGGACATCTGCCAAGATGATTGTTGCTGACCTGGCCTCTTCTGGAGTTGATGTTTCAAGGAACACAGTTGTGAGGGCTCTTCATCGTGGTGGGCTTCAGGGCCATCGTCCCAGAAGAACCCCTTTACTCAAACAGCGGCACATCACAGCTAGACTGAGGTTTGCCCGTGAACATTTGAAAGGTAAAGATGAGTTTTGGGAGTCTGTGCTTTGGTCTGATGAGACTAAACTGGAACTGTTTGGGCACATGGATGTTGCTTATGTTTGGTGAAGAAAGGGTGAGGCCTTCAACTCTAAGAACACAGTTCCCACTGTTAAACATGGTGGTGGCAGCATCATGCTGTGGGGCTGTTTTGCAGCTTCAGGCACAGGGAGCCTTGTTCGGGTGCATGGCATCATGAAAAAAGAAAATTATGTTGACATTTTGAGGGATAATATGCAGAAATCTGCTCGTAGTCTAGCCTTAGGTCAACGCTGGGTCTTCCAACAAGACAATGACCCAAAGCATACATCGAAATTGGTCCAACAGTTCCTGAAGGATACCAAAACCAAGGTCCTGGAGTGGCCCGCACAGAGCCCAGACCTCAATCCTATTGAGAATTTGTGGTGAGTGCTCAAAGTCAATGTCCATGCTCGGAAGCCATGTAATTTGGACCAGCTGGAGCAATTTGCAATGGAAGAATGGGCTAAAATCCCTCAGGAAACCTGTGCCAACCTAGTAAAGAACTACTCTAAGAGGTTGTTGTCAGTTGTGGCTCAGAAAGGGTTCACTATTGACTATTAATGACCGGGGGCTAATAATTTTGGACATTTCATTTTTGCCCTTTCTTGTTTCAACTCACTATTTCAATTAAATATCCTAATCAAACTTAGTGGAGATTTTGTCTTTGTTATTTTGGAAACAAATACACTATAAAACACTTGTTGTTAATGGTCATTTCCATGGAGAAATCAAGAGTTTTGTCTAATTTCATAAGGGGGCTAATAATTTTGGCCTCAACTGTATATATATATATACATAATATACAAATTCATTTAAAATATAAGCCATGTAGCTCTTAAACAAGCCATTTCAGAACCTACATTTTAAAGCCTTTGTTAAAAAACCTATTCCGTGCCCTTGCTTGGATTGAGCCAAGAGTTCTGTATAATTTTTGATGTGTGTTAAGTCATGCAAAATGTGTTTTAGCCATTAATTAAGACCTTCTCAAATATCACACTGTGGTTGAATCATGACCCACAGGATTAGGAAAAGAATTGGAAGAATTGGGAAAGAATACATGCACTAGTGTAAACTGGGATCATCTCAAACCAGATGAGCTATACTCCAAGGGCAGCATCTGGAATGGCTTCATGAGGAGATTCACATGAGATTGGTTTCCATGGTGTGAACTAAGGGCAGTGCAGTGACCCAGGCTTTAAGCACAGTGTACCTGAATGAGAAAAGAAAGATGGAGTGCCAGTTTTTCTGTGAAGAGAATTTTCTCTGGTATACTTCATTAACCAAACCCTGTTGCCTGCCAAAGATGTGGGTGAGGCTTGCACAATTGTCCCACAGCTTGTTCCCAAGCTGAACACCAAACATGAAATAGACGCCTAAAGCCTGTCCCTAATTTTCTATCAATATTGAATAAAGCTTGAAAGACTGCTTGCCTAATACGGTAATCTTAAACAGCTGAAAAAACAAATAGCTGATGGAATTTTAACAAATATTGGATTGTGTTTTTGTTTGTATAGTTACACAACTTAATGCAGTCTAAGACAGCTGAGAACAAATCTTTTATTATCATAAGACAAGAGACAAAAACGTCTCTCAACCATTGATCTAGCAGATATTTATCCTATAGATAGAAAAAGGCTGAAGTAAACTGCGTAGGTCCAGATGTTCTTAAACAAGCCACCTGCTACACTGCTGCTTACACTATACTTTGGCAGACTGACATACTTTGGCAAGTAATAACTATGGAAAATAGGAAATGAGATCTCTAAATGTGACTAAGTGAGACGTGAAAAAACAACCGTAGATAAACATAATATTGACATGTATAGGATGAGGTAATGAAACTCACCCTATAGACTGCATGGTACATATTAAGCAGACATACATTTATTCATTCATTCATTTTGTACCGCTTATCCGAACTACCTCAGGTCACGGGGAGCCTGTGCCTATCTCAGGCGTCATCGGGCATCAAGGCAGGGTACACCCTGGACGGAGTGCCAACCCATCGCAGGGCACACACACTCTCATTCACTCACACAATCACACACTACGGACACTTTTTCCAGAGATAAGCAGACATACATTTATAATTAAAATAAAGAAGTTTCTTCCTGATTATTAAAATGATCAGGAATCATCACATTAAACTGCCTAGAAGGAAACATGCTTACAGTTACTTGAGTTATCTTCTTCCTTGAGTCATCCCAAAGACTTATGGAACTGTCTCTGTTCTATCAATCATCCACAAATGACTGGATACCTGGATATGAATAAGGAGAACAAGAAAAGTCTGAACAAATCCTAAACCTAAACAAAAGCTCTTTTTGAAGTTTAGTGGCTCTGTGTTGTAGACCTGTGATTATAATCTTAGCCTCAGAGGCCTCATATTTACAATAAACCTCTGAAATCAGTTGCTGCACAGAGAAGGAGAAAATGCTTTTATAATTGTTTATTCTACATTCTTCTACATTTTTACAAAAGGTAGATTTGATTAAAAACCTTTTGTGCTATAAAAGGTTTTGCTTCAAAATGTCTTTAGAGCCAGGTTGGACACATAATAGTATAACACTCATATTAAAGCCAAAACATGTTTTGATGAGCTAAATTTGGAGGCAGGTCTCACCTTAAGTGAACATGTTGGGCCATTGATGGAAAACAATTATGCCATTTTCCAAAACCATGAAAAATGAAATGCTATTAAAGCTGTGTATGGTAATTAGAATGAGTCATTCAAATTCATTAGTCTTGTGAAATTTTAACCTCTTGAAGTCACATACTTTAGTTCATCTTTAAACACAAAGCCATTTCAAGTTTACACAACAAATAAAATATATGGCATCCCTTTCATCATCTGACATACAGAGTCCCTCTTGCAGGAGGTGGAACTAAACAACGCATGGCAAAAAGTCCATCTTAAAATAAACATAAGCACTTGAGGACTGTAGACCACCTGATGACTTTCCTGTAGAGTCTAGGAAAGGGTGTTGTTAAACTCACTACAGCTGGTGATTTTAGTCCTGACACGTTTCAAGAGGCACAGTTGACGTTGTTTGGATGTCAAAGACTTGTTATTAATTCTCACATAACATCCACATTAGCAGGGGAAGCTTGTATTAATGTGCTAGCATGGCCTACCCTGTTTTTCAAATATCAGTATATAGATATACAAAAAACAATTTGCCATCAAAATTATCTTATTTGCAGATATCAAATGTTTTTAAAAGGATTATGAAGCAACAATATGAAGCAACATTGTGGGCCAACAATAATGATTCATGCAGCCTGCAGTTACAGTCATGCCAGCTGTTTAAACAGAGGGACAAGTCTTCCACATCTCAGTTTGGATTAATACTATATATTCTAAGCCAGTTTACTGATGCATCAGATATACACCATCAGCATTTATGTTATGGACACAGTCACCAGTGGAATGAATGTGAACAAAGAGGATTATTAATTCTATTAACCTTTTTTTCCCTTGAAGATGTGTTTGGAAGTAAAACTAAATGCATACAGCTCAGACTCCCTAATCAAAATACAAATTACACAAAAAGACCAGAAACAAAGACATATTGTTCTATTTCTTGGACACATTGCTGACAACCAGCCTGAATGTAATTCTGTATTGAGTTCATGATTTAAGACTTTGGTGGCTCAACCATAATCCTGTTCATTCATGAGTAGTAACCAGGGTCTCCTAGGCTCCCTCAGTCTCCCTGCTCATGTTCTTTCCCATTTTACCAGTGTCTAAGACTTTTCCTGACAAATCACTTCCACCTGTGGAGTAAAGAGGGCTGCTTGGGAACAGGCTGCTCAAAGTACATTTATATTATAGCCCTTTTATAATCACCTAGATGCTTTAAGAGACTGTTAAAAGGTTAAAATTTCTAACCTTATGGAATCCAGTACTTGTTTGATATTTATGATATTTATGAGAACTGCATTTACAGTACACACACAAACAGATTCGGGGTAGCCTCCTTCTCCATATTGATATAATTATTTTCCTCTTTACCCTGCCTCTATAGTACAGTGATCACTTGGATGGGCTGTTGCTTTGCTTCCCGAAAGACCTTTTAAACCATTTTGGCTACTAGTCTGTAAAGCTGTTTCTCGGCCATCTTTCCCACCAAACATGCAATAATGAGATTATAGTTGTTTGAATCAGAAATAAATGGGGCTGCCTGTGTTGTGTGTCGTGAAAGACCTTATTGATAGAGGAGCTTTTAGAGGGGGAAGGGAGAGGAAATAGAACTGATGGTGGGAAGGGAGGAAATGGGAATTTCTGAAGCATCACCACTATAGCCGCACTACTGCTCTCTCTCTCTCTCTCTCTCTCTCTCTCTCTCTCTCTCTCTCTCTCTATACATGAAAAACAGAAAATAATTCCAGATTCTCTATATAGTTGCATAACAACTACTGCAGGAAATTGAATACAAAGAGAACCCCTACGGTGTAGCATTTATCTTATTGTATTTCACTACGTAGTCAAACTGTGCTTTGATTTCTAAGATGAGTAAGAGCCCTAGAGGAAACCGAAATGTTATTGCTCTTAGATAGGTCTACAGGTGGGGATTTTATCGCTATGTTTATTGAGCTACAGGATAGGCTTACTTAATACAAAAGCAGTGTAGTACTTGAAGTCAGGGAAGCATCCCTTTTCATAATGCCCTCTTCCTGTAAAGCGAGCATTACATGAAGGTGTGTACTCTTAACACTTGAAAATGAAATAGGTAGCCATCTTCAACTTTTTTCCCCATATAAATAAACTGCCATACAGCCAGATAGAAATTCATACATTAAACAGAAACCAATTCAATATTTACCCCTTTTCTTCAAACAGTGGCCAATGCTTTCAAAATGCCAGCATGTACGTTTGCAGTGAACCTCACAACCTCCCATCTTTCTACAGGCTCTGACTCACTCTTTCCCACCTTGCATGCAGACCCCCAACTCTGTTTTAACATATAAAACTCAAATGTCAAAATCGGTGCCACATATGTATTCCTATAACCCAACCCCCTTTTTCCCTGTGGGCAACAAGCAATTTATATCCTGGAACATATGAAATATAAAAATAACGGATTCCCGTTGCAAAGTATGCAAAGATTGAGGAGAAAACACAGCCTTTGATTGTTCAGAAACTTGGATGAGATACAGTATGTACACTTCAGTTCTCCAGATTACAAATGAACACATCAAACTTTGGCGCCAGAATTTACAAGACTTGAAAAAGATCCATGCAGAATATACTCAATGTTACAATTCATATAACTGGATAGTAATCAACTAGATGTACGTTAACTACAAGTGCATTAATATTGTTATTATTATTTTTTATTGTCTGCAATTTAACATTAATCGATCATATATTGTCAGAAAACAAACAAAGTGAAACTAACAGTTTCAGACTGTTTTAGTGATCCTTGAAAAATCCCCTCCGTTAACTAACGTGATGCAATTCCACAGTAAAAAACAGTGCTTCATTGTTACTCTGAGAAACATTTGGAATCACTTAACACAACGAGGCTCTGTTTTAACATATTTATATACATAAAATTAAACACAACCCAAATACTGGATGTTTTAAGACTGAATAGTTCAAGGACCAGGTCTAACCCAATTAGATTTACTTGAACTGAAACAGAAATGCAGATTCTACAGCAAATCTACAGCAAAATGTTTAAAGTCATTTCATAGTTTAGAAATGCATTTGTACTTCATTTGACTGTGTGTGAGGTTTTTCAGCAGAAAGGTCTGAACTTTAGGTTACCATGTGTGAGCTTGGATAATATTATATATAAATGCCAAACATTTATATTAATATTTAGCTGTTTACTGGATTTTCACTAATTTTTCATCAAATTCTTGTTCAATTTCATAATAGAAAGTTTTTTTTTTTAGTTAATGTTTACATGATTTCAAATGGATAAAATATAATACACAGTCATTTTGTATCAACTTAAAATTCTATTAATTAATAACCATTTAGATGCTATTATATTATTATTTACTTTTAAATAATAGACTTGTTGGGGGCACGGTGGCTTAGTGGTTAGCACTTTCGCCTCACACCTCCAGGGTCGGGGTTCGATTCCCGCCTCCACCTTGTGTGTGTGGAGTTTGCATGTTCTCCCCGTGCCTCGGGGGTTTCCTCCGGGAACTCCGGTTTCCTCCCCCGGTCCAAAGACATGCATGGTAGGTTGATTGGCATCTTTGGAAAATTGTCCGTAGTGTGTGAGTGAATGAGAGTGTGTGTGCCCTGTGATGGTGTATCCTGGGTGTATCCTGCCTTGATGCCCGATGACGCCTGAGATAGGCACAGGCTCCCCGTGACCTGAGGTAGTTCGGATAAGCGGTAGAAAATGAGTGAGTGAGAGTAATAGACTTGTTCAAGACTAAATAAGTCTTTGCCATTATATAATTATATAAAATAAATGGTAGAGCACTCTACTAATATAATGTCAATTTAATGTCCATATAATGTCAAAGAATCTACCCCAACAACACATTTCCTTAATTCCTGCTGCTTGTTCTGGTCATTATTCAACATTGGTTACAAGTACTAAATTCTTCCTAAACTAAGCTCACTAACATAACTGTCTTGCAAAAATTTTTCTTCCATTGCAGATACTACAGTATGTAGATAACATTGTTTGACCTTATATAGTTATTTAAGTACCAGGCCAGGTGGAGTACCAGGCCAACATGTATTGTTTATTTCATACGATAAAAAAAAAAGTGTTTAATTTTTCATTGCTCTGCTACCTTGTGCAAGGCTTTAGGAGAAATAGTTGGTTTATGTGTGTTTATCATAGTGGGACAAAGCTCATAAGCACTGGCTCACACCAAGCATTCATTTTCTTTGGCACTGTTTCACAGGAGGCATCCTTTGATTGATGTATTGCATAAATCTTTTAGAACACTTCTATAATTACGTGTGATTTATATATAATGCTTATGTTAAAAGCTGTGAGCTGACATGAAAATGATAAATGAAGTGTATTGTTTTGTTTTTAAAAGATAAAGACTCATAAATTATCATTATGTGTTGACTGTTTGAGACTCTAGTATCTATTATTGTAACCTCATCTTCAACATGAAGTATTTACACATCTTTTATGAAATGTCTATCTGTCATGTTAACATTTTTCATGTAAAACACACAAGATGTGTTTACTGTAGCTATTCCATATAGACACATTACAATTTATGGTCCTAAACTGAAATGTTGCTGTGTGATATAAAATAAAAAAAATGTATAACTTAAAAATTAAGAATTATCACTCCAGCTTTACAAATTTCTAGAACCCCTTGTTGTACTGAACTCCATGTCTCAACCTCCCTCTACAATTAGCCCCTAGGCAGGGTGTTGCTTCATCTTGCCTGAGTATTTATCCTGCATCTAGGCAAGATCTCTCACTCTCGCAGTCTTACTTGCAATTTGTCCCATCCATATACTCTCAAATCCACTATGTCGTGTCATCTTCTGAGATATTTTTCTAGTCTGTCCTGCATTAGCTCATCAAAGTCTTCAAAAATTCATTAACTGTCTTAGTTACTTTCTAGTCATTGATCATTTCCGTTCAGTCACATTGTAATTCTAGTTTTCTGTTCAATGCCCATTGTGTCCTGAGCACTTCTTGTTACATATATACTGTAACCAAAATTAATCCATCTATTTTCTGAAAAGCACAGCAAAACACCTCAATAACACGATGCTGCCACACCATGCCTTACAGTTAGGATGGTGTTCTTTGGTATAACAAACTCACTCTTTTTCCTCTATACATATCACTAACATTATTTCCAAACAGTTAAATCTTTGTTACATCTGACCAGAGAACTTTCCTCCAGAAGGCTGATGATTACCAGCAGACCGATTAACATTTTTATATGTTTCTTTCTTCCATAACAGATGATGAGCCAAGGTGATGTGAAATCTCTCATTGGTTCCTTTTGGTTCCTTTGTTGTTACACCTGTTTCTTTGTATAACACCGAAATAAAGCACTATGAACACCATTTTCACTCACTCACTCATCTTCTACCGCTTATCTGACTATACTCGGGCATCATCGGGCATCAAGGCAGGATACACCCTGGACGGATACAACTTATCACAGGGCGCACACACACACACTCATTCACTCACGCAATCACACACTACGGACAATTTTCCAGAGATGCCAATCAACCTACCATGCATGTCTTTGGACCGGGGGAGGAAACCGGAGTACCCGGAGGAAACCCCCGAGGCACGGGGAGAACATGCAAACTCCACACACACAAGGCGGAGACGGGAATCAAACCCCCAACCCTGGAGGTGTGAGGCAAACGTGCTAACCACTAAGCCACCGTGCCCCCCTACACCATTTTCAATATTTTCAAATTGTAGTGAATGTGCTGGTAGTAAAAACAAACAATCTACTGCAATTATTATTAATGATGATGAATGACACTTGTTCGCAATGTTACACAAATATGATGTAACATCACATCACAAGTTTTGTCCAACATCTTTCTTACATTCTCAAGCACTGCTTTATGAAAGGTTGAGGTATTGCATATCAGTGTGTTTTTAGGCCTGCTGTAGACAACCTTCAAAGGTTTTACTAAAAATTCTTCTAAATAAGTGTTAGCTTGTACTTGCACAGCCTTATACCAGTGCTCCAGATTGACAAACGATATAATTTGCTACAAGTTTAATGAGGTATTTGGGTAGAGTATCTGGATAGAGCCATTGTTTTGGATCGAGGGGCACAGAAACAGATTAGCAATCAGAACTTGCTTAATGGACCTTTACATCTTCTTCAAGTCCCTATAATATTCTCTATAGAAACCTTCACTTTCTTAACATCTGAGTCATCCAAGCCAATGCATTCACACAAGTTTCAATTTACAGTTTTTTTTAGTTCTTGACATTTGGCTGCAGAGGTTAGATGGATTTACCCAATTAAATGGCAATCCCCTTGCTTCCTATGAATCAGTCATGGTATACTCTCACAAAGCAGTGGCTTCTTACAACACTGCCGATTCACCATTGTGTTTACATAATCAGTGAGGTCGTTACAATTTAAAATAATCCAGACAGGATTGTTATCAGAATATTCACTTAGAAAATTCACTGTTTTATACAATTATGTAGACAGTCAATAATGTTTTATGCATTGTTAAAATGAATTGAATAGTACAACTCCAGAAATAAATAGACAGCATATACGGTTTTATGCATTTTATTAAAAGTCTTCTTGCATACTTTAGACATCTGATGCGTTGTACTGACCAGCAATGTTTTCTTCCAGCCAAAAAACAGAAAAGTCAGACAAAAAAGTCAAAATGGCAGGGATAAATTTATCTAAAGATTTATCTAAGAATAAATGTTTTTGAATAATGTCTCCAGGTTTTTTATGCTGTAAAGGCAGTTTGTAAATGTTTGTGTATAGGCAAATAAAGACTTGGTTTGGCTTAGAAAACAGAGCTTTAAGCCTACACTTTTCTTGGACTTATAATGATTATAAGGAACAATAGGATGCCCTACTGTGTAAATTGTTTATAGAAATCAAAATCAACTGGAAAAATAACTTGTATGACTTTTATGACTATTTAACTCCTTATTAGGCAATGTTCATGATTATATACATTTAATACATGGTGGAAGTCGTGGCCTAATGGTTAGAGACTTTGACTCCTAACCATAAGGTTGTGGGTTCGTGTCTCGGGCCGGCAACACCACGACTGAGGTGCCCTTGAGCAAGGCACCGAACCCCCCCAACTGCTCCCCGGGCGCTGCAGCATAAATGGCTGACCACTGCTCCGGGTGTGTGTTCATGGTGTGTGTGTTCACTGCTGTGTGTGTGCACTTTGGATGCTTTAAATGCAGAGAACGAATTCTGAGTATAGGTCACCGTACTTAGCCGTATGTCACGTCACTTTCACTTCACTTCAATTTTGTTTATTGTTTGGAGACCTGGTAAAATCCTTCACCAGATCCCAATTCCACACAGCCAAGTTTGTGCTTGTGTGTCTATGCCTAGCTTCTCTAACTCTGGCTCTGTGTCTGTTCCTAACTAATCCCTTATCTTTGCATGGGCTTCTAAGTTAATCTAAGTTTAGCCCTGCCTCAGTTCCCATTTGTGCATGTAGACTAGACTTAGTTTCTGTATCAGCCTTCAGTACTATCTCTGTGTCTGCTCAGGCTCCTGATGTAACTTCTCTCTACGCTCAAGCTCCCAGTATATATAACCTCAGTATCAGGCGCACAAGTGCAAGCCTCAGTATCTGCTCCTTTCTGTGTATCAGACACTGCATCTGAGACTTCCTGACTGACACACTTAGTCCCCAAGCTTTCCTCACTCTGACTATCTGTCTGAAACTCTTCTATCTGATGTTCTGATCACATCCTGTGTGTAAGCACAGCTCCCCCCCCCACACACACACTTTATTATTCACTGATCTTGTTTTCTTTCCCTGTCAGTCTTACATACAAGTCCTGATCTTTTGTCTTTCACAGGACATGCTCTGTTGCTAAATGTCAGTTCTCTGTTCCTTTCCCAGTGTTGGTCACAGCCTCTGTCTTTTTACCAGAAACAGCTTAGTTTTTCCTGCTCTCTCTTGCAGCATCTGTCCTTTTCATGTATTATCTAAAGACAGTTTTTTTGTTGTTTTTTTTTGTCAGCTGATGCTGTATTTTTTACAGCATGAAGTTAAAAGTTGTTGGCTACACTGACATTTCTGCTAGACTGCTAGCACAGATACTGTTCCATTTAACAGCTTATCATTTTCCAGAAATCAAAAATAGGTGTTGGGAAGACTATTTAAACATTTAAACTTCTTTACAAATATCGTGGGTCTCTATAAAAATCAATTATGAAGATTAATTAGTTACATGGGATGAAGTCTTCCTTTAAGCTTTCCTTTGCTCAAAGTTTGGCTTAGAGTGTTGCATGCTCTTGCATGCTCTTGTGATTAATATAAACCTTGCAGGAAAGCTACTGTCAGAGCTGCTATTATAGATAATGAATTACCTTCGGACCAATCAAATTTGAATGATCACTAGCGCTGATGTATACATAATGGTCGAAATTTGCAAAAATGTCAATCATTTGTAATCATTTTGTCAGTGTAATGGCTAAAGTACTATAAGAATGCTTTGGAATATATGTGCAGTTACACCCAGAGGCCTACATATATTGTGCCAGTGGACCATATTGCGTTGTATATACAGGCACAGACTTGACATAAACTTGAATATACAGTACATGCAGAAAAAAATGGGTGGTAATATGATATGGCGCTCTTTTTATTCCATAACTTAAACACTGTGCAGAAGTGAGATTTTTATTTATACTCCCCTTGTTAGTGAAGTATTAATCTGGTGATGAAATCCAGCCCTAATGTTTGTATAGTTTAACTGTGTCCAGCCTTTTTATTGGTGTTGTAGGTCTGCTTTAGCCAAATTATGTCAAAGTTTGACATAAACCTTGTATGTAAACTTTACATTAAGTTTTCACAGCTTCACACACTTCACAATGCCACATTATTCTTTTGTTAAGTAAACGCGTGTATTTTTGTTTATGTTAAAACAACAAATTAGAGATATTTATTTTAGCTCTCATTCGCTGAGAATTGCAGTAGGTGAAAAGTTTATATACACATTTTAACTATCTCTTCAAACAGTCTGGAAGATTCCTGAGAAACTTCTTAATTAGAAGTTAATGGGATCACATCTGTGTCTGGAAAATGGCCTACTGTAGCTTTAGATACAGTTACTCTGTGCACCTCTGCAGGTCTGGTTCTTCTTCAGAGAATGACACCAAATAATAAAGAAAGTCTTTGTAAAGTCTGAACTGAAAACATGATATAGTAAATCAAACCTGGAATAAATCTCTCTCAACTATTATTTTGCCTATATTGCCAATAAAGTAGATACCCTACTTGACTTAAGATAGCAAATGTAAGGTGACATTATGTGGAACAGTGAACAAGTTAAGAGTTTGGAGGTATTTAACCAATGTATTGTTAAACATTTGGCCTCAACTGTACTGTCTAAAATATGACTAATGTACAGTAGTGAGTCATGCAACTGTGAATAAAGTGCATATTTGGAAATGAGCCTATAAACCACAGGGTTAACATCCCAGCTGTTTCATTCATGAAACCACACACCGGTCCTTCACATACTGTAGGCGATGCGTATTGTTAAAGATGCCTGGGGGGTTGGAAAATAATATTCTAAAGTACTGAGCAGTACTTAACTATAAATAAATTGGCCTTCCTGTGACTGATATACTTATTTTCAATACAAGCTCATTTTGTAACTAAAAGTTATAGCAAACTATTTTTAGTCATTAGCACTTCCAGTGGTCTATACATTAAATATTAGTGAACACGGGGCACCATTTTTACAGATATCCACAGAAAACTAGGTGCCATCCATGGCTAAGATTGACACTTCAGAAGTGTCACCCACTTGGTGGGGGGCCCCATTAAGCTGAACTGAATTCAGAGCATCCACAGAGATTTTCATGAAATGCCAGCACACCGTGCAGCATTTAGATGTAAGAATCTTTGACACCTCAAAGCAAGAGAGCAAGGAATCAATTTTCACAGAGGAAAGCCTCAGAGAATATATGTGTGTTTATTTTATGAGGGACTTTATACAGGAGTTAAGGCTTTATCCAGTTAAGACAGGCTTTCAAGGTGTGTTTACTGTTTATTACAGTTTAATACATTCAAGCTTTGCTTTAACTAAGCCTCGGTTGTATTCACAAATGAGCACCGTTAACTTGTTTTGTCAAGCAGGCTGTGTATGTTACAACGAAGCTAGCTTCCAGTGGATGTCATGGCAGCTTTACTTATCGCTATGTTCTGTGAGATTTATGATTGTATATTCATTACATCATGCATTGTTGTAAATGTATTTTTAAATTTGCTTGGTATTTTACCATTTATTGTTATTATATAAACTAATAGAAACTTTAATGTAAGGTATTTGATCTGTTTTGATTTTCAGTTGTGTAAGACAATAATGTTCGTCCTCAAGGAATCTAGCTACATTCTAGACAATTTCCAACATTATAACACTATCCTCCAAACACATGTTTATCGATTTGACCAGACTGGGAGACCACACACCTGCCATCTGTAGTCACAATTTCACGTTGGTGAATCCACAAACACAAGATTTTGACAGACAAGAATACATAAACTTGCGTGATCAAAGGAGACTTCAGAAGAGAAAGTAATATAGAGGATGATCAACAACATCATTTGTTTGGAATTTGGGTTTGAAATAAAAAGCTGAATGTGAGACGATATACTGTATAAGAATTTCCCAATATTTCTATCTAGAGGTGTTAAGCAACTTCAAACACAGCACCTTTTGATTGAACATACCCATTTTGGAGCATTGGTGTTTCTTGTTGGGAAGGTGTGCCATGTTGAAATGATTGTTTAAATAATTAATAGCTCTAATTGTTTAGCCTTGGTTTGAGCCCTGCTTAAATTGGATTAAGCTACATGAAGACCAGAGAGCCTCGTATGAAAGTGAATCCAACCATTTTGAAGTTTAGAAAAGAGGGAAAATCAATCAGAGCCATTGCACAAGCATTGGGCATAGAAAATACAACAATTTGGAGAGTTCTATAAAAGAAAGAAACCATTGAGAGCAGAATTGTAGAGGACATACCACAAGATGCAAACCACTTATCAGTGCTGGAACCAAGATTAACCTCAACTAGTGATGGAAAGGCCAAAGTTTGAAGAAAGAAAAGATCTGCTCATGATCCAAAACATATGAGCTCATCAGTCAAGCACAATGAAGGTAGTGTCATGGCTTGGGTTTGCAAGGCTGCTTCTGAAATGGGTTCACTAATCTTTATTCATGATGTAAATCAAGATTGTAGTTGCAGAATGAATTCAGAAGACTACAGAAACATTCTGTCTGCCAATTTACAGAAAAATGTGTCCATTTAATGACTCTCCCATGGTAGAGAATGTACTGACTGTTTCAAAGCACTGTCACTTGGTATTCTATTCATGAACGTGAAATGAATATTTCCTTACAGCGATTATATTTTTTATAGTTAAATAACAGTGTGATTTTGTACATTGTTTGCTATCCACTTTAGATTATATAGATTGTAGATAGTCCAAAGATACCAAAGATTGTATAGAGTACAAAATATGCACAACAGGGATAGCCTGCATAGATACTGAACATTTTTCCTCAGTTGACAGATGCGTTAGAATACCAGAAGTTAAATAAAAACATAAAATGTATAGAATTAAGTAAAATAAAAACAGAAAATGTATAGAATGAATAAAAGTGAAGAATGCAAGATGTAAATTAACTATTGGAAGCAGAAGAAAAAAATCAGAGAAATAGAAGAGAAGTAGGTCTTATGAGGGTGGTGTTGCTTGGTGGGTTGGGTGGAAATGCTTTAGAGTATAGAGATATATTATAGTTTATAGATGGCTGTCAGAGGTAGCACTTATATGCTGAATTCAATGACTCTATTCTAAGTCTATTCTAAATCTAGTTCATTTGAAGTCTACTTGTGTTATCCAATATTAAATATATTTCTGAAACTCTGAACCTATTAACACAATGTCATGCCCTTATAGGATACATTTACTCAAACAATAAGGTCTCCAGTTTAACACATTAGGTGTTGCTCTGTGTGTGACCTCTCTGGCTTAACAGTGAATGAGTGGGAGGTCCAGTCTGCTAGCTAACGGGGCACACACACAAATGACCAGAGGTCAGAGCTAGGGGACTTGGTGAAATAAACAAAGGAGAGCCCCGGGTCTGATCATTCTCTAGCATTACTTTAGCACGTACACGTTTGTCAGGTCACACACATCAATACAAGCCTTCCCACTGGAATCCCCTTGGCCATAAATCACTAACTAAAAACATGTGCCAGTGCCTTGGTTGGAGGTTTATATTGCAGCTGAGCAGAAGCCGAGATCCATTCAACGCATTATCCTTTAGTTTTTAAAATCTGGATTTTATCAGAAATTTTGGAGCAGATTTATATATTAGAGATTTAAGCTTGTGCTAGTTCCAAAGATTTGATATGGAAAGTGGGTTGTGCTGATGCTTACTTCAAGTTGGCTCAAGACTATATTATCAGCACAATATTTTGTGATGCCAGGAAAAAAGATTCCTATGTACTGTTTTGTAATCTGTGATTCCTGCCAACACACTGAGTTAATTCTCCCTGTACACATGCACCCTCTCTGCTACAGGCATGGAAGTAGTGAAGTACAAAGTTAGAGAAGTCTTTAATTACAGGAAGGAAGGTTTTTTCCCCCTCTTTCTGCTCCCAGACTAACTTACTAGGCTGCCTGTCAGGTAATTGAGCTGGAGAATAGTGGCAGGAGGGTATGGAGAAGGGAATGAATGGGGCCCCTTGTTCTTATTTAGACAGATCAGCTTTACATTCAGGTTTTTTCTCTTGCCTTTAGATTGCACATATGGGACAGAGTAAACTTTGTGGTCCTGGTTCACTATGTATATTACAGTATGTGATCAAGGAAAATATGGCAAGGTATAACCATAGTAACTGGAGAGATGAGACTAGTGTATAGTACTGTTGAATAATTGTAGTAGAAATATACCACAATTCTTCTGTATTCTCCAGTCGGATTGTTAATGTCAGAAGATGTTAATTTACAAACATGATATGTTTATATTAATTGCATATTTTTATAGCTTGGTACTGGACCAATAGCTTCACTATATAGTTTCACTATAAGCATCAGAAAAGCATTTACATCTCTAATGGTAGTGAACGACTCCACCCAGTCATGGATTATTTTCCCAGTACTCCAGCACATGATGTTGTGCTTTATTTCCTATTAATAACAGAACTTTTTAGAGATGCAGAATTGTATTTGACACTAATGACCCCTACCAGCATCGACCTGAATTCTTTACAAAATACATTAACTTTTACTGTATATTATGTAATCAGATGGAAAGTGTGGTATTGCTCACTGTGCTCATATAGTCCCAGTTAAAACAAACAACCTGCTGGCGATTTGCTAAAGTCTCCCAGGGTGTTGAAATGAGATCAGAGGTCATATAGACACACAGCATTCTTCAGTCATGGGTTAATATTAGCACTTTGTCAGCTCCAACATTCTCACAAATGAGGTCTCATCTATTATGTACCTCTTTAGAGACAAGAAAAAAAACGGGTGATTCTTTAAATGTTCCTGTGTTGGAATGAATGGGAATTTAAAAACGAAGCTGGTTTACCTTAGGGGAGGACTGCTTTTGACTTGTGTCAAACTTACATGAGTAAATAAGCTTCTAAATCCAGCTGAGCAAACTTTCACTGGAGATAGAGAAGAGAACACAAAGAACTGCCATGATGTCAATAAGTTGAAGCTAGAAGACATTCACATGAATAAGAAAGAAAAGCCTTAGAGATGTGTGAAGCTTTATGTGGAAATCCTGTTTGGCCCAACAGATCGTAAAGAGGGAAAGTAGAGAATATTAACAGAAACAGGAAATGCCAATATCTCTGGATTCAACCGGCTTCAACATGGATGTGTGAATAATGTATACTTGACCATTGATTGACCCCTTTCTATGTGTATTGCTGAGTACTTCTTGTTTGAAAAGAGAAAAGAACTCTCAATATTTTCCCTCCAGTCATTATTCAGCATTTAAATTAAAAATAATAATAATTAATGGTATTTAGCTATGAACGTTGAAGGCATTAAATTTGTCCTAAGGTGTATATAGGTGCTTATAACTAATAAAAACTAATGAACCTCTTCATGCTATTTAGGAAAGGTGCTGGTGTCGGGTCAGGCATGACCAGCCAGTAATGCATCATAATTGTTTCCACATATTCATTTAGTGGCTATACACATCAAAGTCCCCAGCAGGAAAATGAATGCATCCAACATTTAAATCCATTTGCACAAGAGCTGATTCAATGGTACTAAATATAAGCGATATTACTATTATTATAAGGGAATTTTGCTGTGTTGATCATTCTAATGACATCCAACTTGACCTGAATTCATACAAATTGCAGCAAACAAGAGCAACATAGTTGGATCTCATTCAATTTCTCAACAAGGGGTTGGTCTGAGTTATAAACAAATGATATGCTTAACCCTTTCAATCACTGTGTTTAAACACCTGGGCTCTATATTTCAGTGAAAGATTCCAAATACAATGTGCGAACTCACTAATTAGCACATTGTTTTTGGACTCTTTCACTGAAATATAGAGCCCAGGTGTTTAAACACAGTGATTTTTATGTATGCCACACAAAAAGTTGGGAGAGGACACAATATATCAATGAGGATTGCTTCTCATTAGCATTTGCAAGCTTAGATTTCTGGATGAATAAAATGGAAATTTGGCAAATAAACACTTTAACACTGATTACAGACAGAAAGCTGTGTTAAGTAAGAAAACAATAGAACATCCTTTTTGGGTGCATATATGCACATGTATATGTGATAGAAACATCTCTTTAAATGATATTGGCATTGCAGGTTTAAACATGTAGCAAATATCTTATATGAGACCAACTGGGCATGAGGTGGGAATAAACCTTGGATGGGATGCCAGTCTGTTGTAGGACAGCATGGTCCTGGAGCTGCTGGTTCTAAATTAAACTATTTCCATCTTCACTTCCCTTTAGTTTGCACCTTTCTGTAGAAATGCCCCTTACATGCTAAATGGACAAGGCATTTTATTTTTATTAAGCCTTTAATTTTTAAAATTAGTGTTAATCGACTCCCTAATATTTTCCTAATTTTGAATTTGGTTAAGTGCAAGACACACAATAAAGGGAGAAATAACAGTAGTCCTTTTGTAAACAGACATGGGCATGTGGTAGCCTAGTGTTAAGGTGTTGAGCTACCAATCGGAAGATTTGAGTTCAATCCCAGGTCCACCAAGCTGCCACTGTTGGGCCCCTGAGCAATGCCCTTAACCCTCAATTGCTCAGCCATATAAAAATGAGATAATGTAAGTCGCTCTGGATAAGGGCGTCTGCCAAATGTTGCAAATGTAATTATTGTATTATTGTACTCTTTGTACAAAATGATGATAATGATGATAATGCTTGCACAATAAGAAAATAAGCCCTTAGAATAAGGAATTGTACTCCAGATCATTTAAGGTTTGATGAACAATGACCGACTCATAAGAAAATGCTTTGAAATAAATGTAGTGTCTTGCGCTTTAAAATGGGGCACTTCACAAAGCCTTAGTTTCTCAAAGGACAAGTGAGACTCAGTGCAGCTACTTCAGTGCGTCTGCCTCGGAGAATGATCGTGCCTCTCTCCTACAATTCCTCCAGTTAAATGAATCCCCAGGGAGCGACCATGTTCTGGACGTGATTGTATTTTATCTCTCCCCCTGCTTTACTCTCAAGGTAACATGTAACTTTGCGTTTAATCCTGCATGCACTGCCGCCTTCCTTTTTCTGTGGTTCATAATTCTTGCAATTTATTCTGCCTTTCAGGAGTCATTTCTTGCTGTTCTTCCATGCAAATGTCCCATTTATCCATGCCCACAGGGACAAGCACTCTCCTCTCACCTCACCAATTAGACCAGATTTTTTTGAAGAAGGTTCTGGAGACCATTAAAATGGGCCTGAACATAAGAGATTCCATTACAAATAGTGGAATGTATTGATGAAGGGAAACCAGCAGGAGGAGCTCCATCCACAGATCTCGGTGATCTCAACGTGCACACATATTCTTTCCCAAATAGCAGAGGTTGGTCCATGGTCATTTGCAAGTCCTTGAACTTGCTATCTATTTGACCTTCGACGTCTGCACTATAAACCATATCACAAATCTGGTAGCAAGCGCTTAGTCTCTGTTACTTTATATGAAGGGCTAAAGAAACCCTACTGTGACCTGCAAAGCTGAGACAATGACACATCAATGCAGCACAAGAGAGACATAAATAAAGGCTGGTTTAAAAGAGATTGATTTGAAGATCTTGTTTTTAAAGGCTCAGGCTCTTCTACAGCACCACAGAACTGTAGGATAAAAAAAAAAATTGACAAGAATCTTTATAAAGTGCTGAGTGAGCAGAGATTTTATGATCGATATGAGGATTTGCATCATTGTTTTAAATTTTAAATATAATCCTTTCTTACTTGCACCAGGGAGGGATATAACCCGTATTGGGGAATAACAGAAAAGGCATTATATCCCTGCAGTTCATATATTACTTTTAGTTTTAATTAGGATATTGCATAATTAATAAACATTAACAGCATCATAGCCTCAAGTGGCCACTTTCAGGCTGGTTAACATCAGTGCTAAACGACAGAGGGTGCTATACAGATATACTGTAAGATTCAGGCTTAAAGAAGAAGTGCTGCAAAAGATGACAGTTTAGCAGGTGAAAATATATCTGAATATAGTCTGTTTTCAGTTCAGTTCCATTTTATTTGTTTAGCACTTTTAGCAAAAGCAGTGAATATTCGAATATAGTCTATTATACACACAAAATCTGAATATAGACTGATTTACTTTTTACGTAAATTTCCCATTACAAGTTTAAAAATTCTAGACCTTTTTACTAATTTAAAGCTTGAAATAAAGGTCTTTTTTTCCAACTTTAGACTTAAGAGAAACAATAGTTAAATCTCACAATAGTCAAAATATTTTCATTTGCCAAGATATTATTTTTTGTACTTTTTTATAGCGAGGAAGAACTGCAGCTTGAATATATGTGGGGTGCTTTCTTGTTTTTTCCCTTATTCATGACTTCCTCTAAATATGAAGGAAAGGTTGTAAGAAAGAGAAAGGCAGGGACAAATAAACTGATGCCAAATATACATTTTTGCTGACTGACACATCACTTTAAAGCGGCATGACTTCTTAAAGTACATTCTTAAACTGTATTGTCACAAGGCATAATATTCTTGGATAACATACATACACAAAAAGGTGTGATTACAACCTGAATTAACATCATTCATCCATTTTAAATGATTAATTCAGATTGTTCAGAAGACGTTGATGCTATGTTCTGTATAGGCATGGCTTGAACAGTGTTCTGGCTGCACGGTTTCTTTTATGTGCTGTTTTAATAGGTTATTGTTTCTGTAGTATCAGCTTACACAAGATTCCTTTAAATGTGCGTAATCGTTGATGTGATATTTTCAGTAATTATTATTATTATTATATTTTTTTTTTTTCTAATTTTTGTATCATAGAGTGAACAATTTATAACAGGTACAAATGTAATTATAAAGGCACGACAATATTAAAAGTAATTCATTCATTCATTCATCTTCTACCGCTTATCCGAACTACCTCGGGTCACGGGGAGCCTGTGCCTATCTCAGGCGTCATCGGGCATCAAGGCAGGATACACCCTGGACGGAGTGCCAACCCATCACAGGGCACACACACACTCTCATTCACTCACGCAATCACACACTACGGACAATTTTCCAGAGATGCCAATCAACCTACCATGCATGTCTTTGGACCGGGGGAGGAAACCGGAGTACCCGGAGGAAACCCCCGAGGCACGGGGAGAACATGCAAACTCCACACACACAAGGTGGAGGCGGGAATCGAACCCCGACCCTGGAGGTGTGAGGCGAACGTGCTAACCACTAAGCCACCGTGCCCCCTATTAAAAGTAATAAATGTGAATAAATTGTGAATAATTGAATAAAATGCACCATTCATTATTATCCATGCTGTTGTATTAGAGGAATAAATGATTGAAAAATAATCAACCTTTGGTTGGTATCCATAAATCTGCTTCACATCGCTGACCTGTTCATTAATTTCAGCATCTTATGTTAAACACATGAAGTAATTTTTAACATAAGTAATATATCATGGGGGGGCACGGTGGCTTAGTGGTTAGCACCTTCGCCTCACACCTACAGAGTCGGGGTTCGATTCCCGCCTCCACCTCGTGTGTGTGTGGAGTTTGCATGTTCTCCCCGTGCCTCAGGGGTTTCCTCCGGGTACTCAGGTTTCCTCCCCCGGTCCAAAGACATGCATGGTAGGTTGATTGGCATCTCTGGAAAATTGTCCGTAGTGTGTGATTGCGTGAGTGAATGAGAGTGTGTGTGTGCCCTGCGATAGGTTGGCACTCCGTCCAGGGTGTATCCTGCCTTGATGCCCGATGACGCCTGAGATAGGCACAGGCTCCCTGTGACCCGAGGTAGTTCGGATAAGCGGTAGAAGATGAATGAATGAATCATGTGTTAATATGTTCAGGTTTTATCTTAATTCTAGGTAGTAAACCATTATAAATACATTTACCATACAGAGAGGTTAAATGGAACTTCAAGCACTTTTTAAGTTAACTTTATCCATCAAATTAAAAACAATCCTAGTAAGAAGCACCTGTGTATCTTTGCACCGAAAGCGTTTCTGCTTCTTATAAAAAATGTATACCTTGTTAAGGATGTAGGAATATGATTGATTTTTCCGGGTCAAGGCCCAGTGGAAGTAGAACGAGAAGTCAAGGGGCATCAGTTAGAATACTGAGAAGCACTCATGATGTGCAGCTTCAGCACTTTGTTCTTGTATTCTGAAAACTTTCTTTGAGAATTCTTCTCAACATGTATCCTTCTTTATTCCAGCAGCAGCATCATATACAACAGAAAAAAAAAAGTCTAACTTTAGTATGAGAGAAAAAATATATTCTTGAAAGGGTTCACATTTTTTGAGGGTTAACAGCAGTTATATATGAAAAAGAATCCAAGGAGTATCTGGAGTGTGCTTCAGTAATAGATTGCAGCAAAGCAGAAAGATCCTAAAGAAAAAATCTGTTTCACACAAAGTCCTTCATCGGGCTATGTAGACAAAGTGCTTCTGAAGCATTAAGAGGTGAAAACAGTTGATATTGAAATTAGATATTTAAAGTGTCACTCCTCAGGGTTTCAGGAGTGCACACGAGTTCCTTATCCTTAAATTTCCTCACCTCAGTGCTGCCATAGCAACAGCTAAAAATGTTAACAGGGATGTCATTGATAGTATATAATTTACTGTTGAAATGCCTCAACACTGTAAAGGAGATATCCCAAATAGCATAATTAATTAATGATCCAACAGATTTCTCTGTGTTTCCATAGTGTATAACTGATTTTATAGTAGATTTTGCAAATAAACTCTCTCTAACCGCATTAATGCATGTAATTATCCAATCTGCCAAACATTTGGCAGCAGTGTATTGGATAAAATCAGACCAAGAACTGCAGTTAATATCCATAATATCAGATATCAGAATTAGGAAAATGTGATCTTAGTGATTTTGACCATGTCACGGTTGTTAGTGAGAACAGGTTTACCTATTAACGTTGAGTGTGTAACTAGATTCCACTTTCTTCACAAAGAGGACACTGAAATTTAATGCCTTGTATTAGCCTTCACCCTCTAACACAGGAAACGAGTTCTAAAGGTTCATAATAAAATATTTATTATTGTATTTTTACTTCAGTCTCCCTTTTCAGTGGCTTGATTTCCATTGTTGCACTGAAAGACTTTGCTGACTCCCAGTTTCTTTGCATAAGTAATATAACTGTTTTTAAATGTCAGCACTTTTCCTCTGGAAATCAGTGATGCATACTATAATTATGCCCTGTAATTATGCATATCTATACGCCTACTACAGAATGTCTGCATCAAAATATGAAATAAGTTGAACTCTTGACCTAGTAATGCATAAATAGGGAAATTCATAGCATAGGGGTGTTACACTTAAGAGAATACACTTAAAGTTCATAAATAACTGGATATCTTTTTGTTAGAATCTTGGTATAAAATCAAATGCTGGTATATTATGTACACATGTATAAAATATATCTAAAAATAAATAATCAGAAATAACACAACATAATAACAATCAATATAACATGACAAAGAGTTCAAGGTGTTGACTTCAGATTTCCCAGATCTCAATCCGATCAAGAATCCGATCTGTGGGATGTACTTGGCAAACAAGTCTGATCGATTTTCTACTCATCCTTGTAACTTACAGGACTTAAAGGATCTGCTGTAAATGTCAGATACCGCAGCATACCTTTAGAGTATGCTTCTGGGGTCCATGCCTCAGCAGGTCAAAGCTGTTTTGGTGGCACAAGGGGAATTATACAATATTAGGTATCTTAATGTAGTAACTTCTTTCATTTCTTACACTTTCTTAAATATTTTTAATTGGACAACCTCTTAGGAGCTCTTAGGAGCTCTCTTATATGATTCTCAGAAAGCAGGGTTTTTTTTATATAATTATTTGTTTACAATCTAGTATAAATTTTACACAGAATGGTGCAAAAAACAAAGAACATCAAGTTAGCAGAGGGTCTGCATGCTAAATCAGGAATTTACTGGGTTAATGCATGCTATAGGCCATGTCAAAGATAACAATATTTGCTTGATTTTTTTTCTATGTGAGGAATTTACATAGTGCTCACCTTTACCTTATCTTACTCTTTACATTTAGTTATTTTTCTGAAGACCACTTATTCATTCCATCCAAAATAAAGTCATTATCATAGATAAGAAGGCAACATTAAGGACAGTTCATGGAAATTGTGTTGGCTTGAATAATAATAATAATAATAATAATAATAATAATAATAATAATAATAATAATAATAATAATACAGAAAAAGCATAGGGGAGAAAGATCTGATCTCGAAGTTATATCAGAATCCCAATCAACATGACCAGGTCATCCGACTCAGTACTTAACCCTCATCTTCATACTTTACTCCCCTCTCCTGTTACTCTCTACAACATGCCTTGCCTTGCCACATGTCACATTTACATATATACAGCCAATCCTAATTAAATAAAGGTTAAGAGCCATACAATAATTTCCTTGCTGCATGACTAGAAAAAGAAGTACCACTCAAATTCTCTTAAGATGATCAAAACTTTTACACGAAACCATGTCAGCTTCAATTCCGTGTTATACAGACATTAAAATATAATCTCTGTATCCAAATCCCTTTGTTGAATTTATAATGTATTATACCTGCAATATTTCTAGATACATTAATAACATCTTTGTCATAGCCAATGTACAGGGCAAGATTTCCAGGGTTTTATGTCTTCTTTATTTAACCCTGGAGTATACCCTAACTGATGCTCACCCTAGTTTGTGAATAATCTTTTAGACACATCATCAAAGACAGAATATTCTACTTTGCGAAGTACCATTATTATACACCCACACACTCTCTTTCCTACTTACAGTACAACTCTTCCCCTCCACGTACTGCAGAAATTCCATTCCTTATTCACAGCTACCTAGACTTAAAAGCATTTGGGATGAGAATGAAGGCATCCCTTTAAAAAATTAAGTAATGTGAAATTTATTTTTTATTTTTATCATGCTATCCAGTGTTAGCTCCACTGAGAGAGTAGAAACACTGACCAATAAACTATCCCCTGCTAAGACATATACTGTAGCATTTCTTTGGTGGTCAATCATTATCCTGTCCATAAAAGTGGCATAAAAGATCATTTCAGGGTTCTTAATGATGATCCAGAGACTAGATCCAGAGACTTGCAGTGCAAAAGCATTAAAGACTTGATTGCCAGGAGTGAACTATATGAGCTGTTATATAAAATATCACATCTAACTACTCTATATATCATTATATGGATATTCGCACCATAAGAATCATCAGAAGGACAGAATTTCTGTGGTCAGTGGTCAGGCACTTCAAGTGTGATGTACAATACATCTTTGTTTGGATTATTGGTTGTTGTTATTGGAGTAAAAAAGGAAAGTCAGGAAGTTAAAGTAAATCAGTGTTGTGTTTTGACATCTACATCCTCAACTATTTTGAATATGGGAGAAAATAAGGCAAACTGTTCTACTCTGGCATGCTTTTTGCTAGGCAGGCTGGTATGAGTATTTTAGAAACTGCTGATCTCTTTATATTTTCATGCAACAGTCTATATTTTACGCAGAATGGTGTGGGGATAAAACATTCAGTGTGTGCCAAACAAAAATCCCTTGGTGATAAGCGTGGTCAGAATAGAATGGAAAGACTGGTTGAAGCTGACAATTAGGCTACAGTAATTCAAATAACTACTCTTTACAGTCATGGTGAGCAGAAAAGCATCTCATTATACACAACCTTGAGGCAGATAGGGTACAACCAGATCAGATTCTTCTCCTGTCAACCAAAAACAGTGTGCAACTGGGTCATAAATTGGCATCAGCAGTATGAATCCATGGACCCAACCTGCCTTGTGTCAACCAAGTTCAGGCTAGTGTTGCTGGTCTAAAGGTTTGGGGGATATTTTCTAAGCACATACTGTATTAGGCCTCTTAATAAAAAAACAAGCATCGTTTGAATGCTACAGCCTGTTAGAGTATTGTTGCTGAACATATGATTTCAGCTAGCCTAAAATAATATGTACATCATGCTAATTCATCTTAAACTGGTTCCCTGAACATTACAATGACGTGATATGACATGATTAAGCAACTTTGTGTCCTTCCTCAAATTAGCATGCTAAATGCTAAATGGTGCATTTATAAACAATCTCAGCTGTGCTTCTCTCTGTTTCCTGTTCTTTGCAGTCCTATGTGCCTTTCTTTTGACCTTATGTTTGCGAATATTGATTCAAAAGATAACCCATGGCCTGATTCATGGCCTGAAAATTCCTCTGTTATTTTGCTCCAGAATCAAATTTTCTTACAATATGACGCTGGTGGCTACACATTTTCCAGATTTGTGCTGTAACTCTCAATATTATTTCAATTAACTACAATTTTCTTGTACAGAAAGCCATCAGATTCTTGTCGGGAAAGCAGGAAGTGTGCTACTGAAGCAAAGTTAACTGCTCGATGATTTACTATGATTAGAACATATTCAAATGACCAGCATTATGAAATTATGGAAAATAAATAAATCAATAGCTGTACTGTATATTTAGTAAAACATACTTCACCCCAAAAATGTTTTTATTTATTCTTTCATTTATTTAAGAACATATTTTTTTAATTTACATTTTTAGGGTCTCAGTATCTACATTTTACTTGACAACCTCAATTTCTGACAGACAAGAGTAATGATTTGCATTGATTTTTTTTTTTTTTTTTATTTAAATTTTTTTTTCTGGAGGAATTGTGTGTTTTTGACACGTGCCATAGAGATTTCCAAATAACTTTGGGTGAAAAGGCAATAAAAATAAGTCGACTGCACTGAAAAGAAGATGAATACGTTATGTTGCCTACTTATGTAGAATAGTTCACACACCCAGTTACTCTCTTTGTCGCTCTTTTTCTCTGTCTCTCCCTCTCTGGCACACAAACACACACACATTAGAACAACAGACACTTCAATAGTTTCTTAGCAGCATGCTTCTCACTCACACATCCGTTATTTCACAGTTTTCAGCAGACAGTCTGTTGTCACTTAAATGTCATTTTAACCCTGTAGCTTCAGCCTCTTAATTCAGCTTTGCTACCAGAAATGTAAATGTTCAATGATGACACGCATAGATTCATATAGACAATATTAAACCAACAGGAATAGGGTGCAGATAAATATTCATGTAGACCTTGTAAAAGATATTTTAAATGGCAAACATTTTTTATACTGTAAAAAGTGATATTGTACAGGCTGATTAGACTTTCAGATGAATAATGGATGACAATGTTGTGTGAAATTGCACACAAAACAGATGTTAGGCTACAGCTACATTATTTTTAATATCTTTTACTATCATGACCTTGCCCAGATTTTATGCACATTGTGTCTGCATATCTATTCAAAATGAGTGGAAAAAGCACTTTTTTTATGGTAGTGTGACATATAGCTTACAGAGAAAAGTGTTAGCCCTATTCCACCTAATGCAATCCACCCACTCCACTTTCACTTATGGCATCTCGTCATAAGTGAGCACTATTTGTTTTGCAAGCACTGAGGAGTTTGGTACGAATTAATTAAGTGCATATTAACGGAAATGCCACTTATGTTATTTTCTAGCACTTAAAAGCTTCCACAGCAGGTACTTTTTGAAAATGTACACTACGTCAAAATTCCCTGATTATCAGAGCCTGTTAGGGTAGTATAACTGGTTCATTTTATTAAACTTTAATGAACACAGATCATAGAGAGTTTGTGTGTAGAGTTGGTTTGGTATGGTGTTCTGTAAATCCAAAACACATTAACAAACCAAAAATGCAAATCCGAAACACTAAAAAACAAACAACCAAACATAAAAAAAAGGATTGTCTTGAACAGCACATGTTCATGTTGCTGATTGGGAACAGTACGCATCAGTGTGGTGTCGTCCTTTAGATTTACTGTTTCGGTTTTGTTTTGTACTCTCACTTGCTATTGCGCTTTTGGTTTGTAAATGTGTTTGGCACCTAAAAACATCATATTTAACAATCCCACTGATAGTCATACATATTTAATAACTATACGATTAATATTCTCATAACATTATGTCTAATTGGCAGCTGCCCCAGACACAATCAGGATTACAAATAAAGTTACCCAGGCTAATTAGCATTTAATATACTTTTGAATAAGGTCAGGATGTAGGATGTAGCTAGTGAGTGTAGCATTACTATGAATATGACTATTGACTATGTACTACTTTAATTTTTTTGAGAAAATGTAAGACCTTGTCAGCCTTGGCATTGAGCAGGGCATTAATATAATAAAAAAATAGAGGGCTCTGAAGTATCTGAAATAATCAAAAAGACACACTGGGAAAAGAAGGTACAGTAAGAGGTCCTGAAGTGAGTAAATATGTTGACATTTAACAGTTCTTTTTTAGAGAGCAATATAGTTATAGAAGCGTTTTATTTGACAGTAACACATTGGTTTCCTAGACTTCATTCAGTGTCAAAGTGTAAATATCACAAACCTTTAGAACAAATGAGTTATTACAGTTTTCCTGTCATATCAGCAAAACAATAGATAGCTTTGTAAGTATAGCATGATTACAACCATTCTGAGATTCCCCATATGTTCTCATGTAACTCTCAGGAGACATTCTTGATGACTTGGAGACTTAATATTTTTGATATTCTGATAACCTTTAAAATATTTGAACCTTTGAAACCTGGCACTAACATGAGATTGGATATGGATTGGAGAAAGTTCTTGCTAAGAGAAGCATCTAATGTATTTGTTTATTTTTATGTTTAAATGGATTTGTATCCATCCTACCAAGTGCTGACTTTGTGAGCTAAACAAAGTATGTTGTTAAATGGGTCCCAAAAATAAGAGAATAAAATGATTATGTTGGTAAAATGTTCTATGTTTGCTGGTTAATAGGCACAATTTATAAACTTGTCACTGACGCGGGGGTAAAAACGGACCCAAATTCAGGACAGCTTAACAAAAACAGGGATTTAATAACTAAAAGACACAAAACAGGACAAAGACGAACCAGACATGACAACAACAGAGGTAGTTATGATCAGCACTATGTGGTTGACCTTTGTGTAATGCCCTACAATACTAGTGAGGTCAGGCACTGCTGTTGTTTGAGGCAATCTCATTGTGGCAACACAATGGGGAAGACCCACATGGGGGTGTTACATAAAATGTGTTTGCGTCATACTCTTTAGATTTATAAAAAGTAATCCTACTCCATTTTGTTAAAGGTTTTCATTACTTTTTACTAAAATAGATGGCATAAACCTTTCTGTAAGCTCATGTGAACAAATGATTAGGTCCTCATCCTCTGATAAAATTGCACAAGCCTGGAATCCTGGGTCACTGTTGTGTTGTCCACATAGACTGTACTGGCCATTTTCTGGCCCTTAGCTTTGTCCTAATCTCACACACGCAAACACACGTATATATACAGTATATATATGTAAATATATGTATATATAAATGGATATTTTACAGAGGTGTAGAGATATGCATGTACACATATTTAGTTTTAATCATCACTGGAAATGGGCCTTGTGACTTAAATTCCTCTACAAAAGCTTTTTGTAAGCAGGGATTTTCAAAACCAGATCTGTCAATTTGAGCTCACATCATGTATAAAAGGCTATTAGGGACTACAAATGGTAATTACAGATTTTGATTATTACATGTTCCCATTTCCTTACAGAACACTCCAGACCATAAAAACCAATACCAACCAAGATCTGTTCAAGGAAGAAAAAAGGCAGAGACATTAATAGAGACTGGGAGTTTGATAAATAAAGAAGGAAAAAAGCTTCGGAGAAGACAATAATGGAACAAAAACAGAAAATGAAAATACTCTGCTCTGCTTATCTGTGAAAGGTTTTATTCCTTTTTCTTTTCTTTTTTCAATTAAAAAGACAGCACCAAAACCTCATCTCCTGAAAATAGTACTTCAGACTTGCGTAGCCATCTGATTGCAATTCCGGTAATGTCATTTTCATGCAAATTGTGAAACCTAAGAGGCTCATGTGGCTGTCTCTTCCTTTTCATTCTGACAGTCACCTGATGCAGCTCAGCTATATAGAACAGCTTGGCTCTAATGACAGGGGACAGAATGAGTTTTGTCTGTTGGAAAGGCCAGACCTGTAATAAAAAAGGAGAAATGTAATTTCTTCTTTTGGCCAGAGAAAGGTAAACAAGTGATTAATGGAAAAAGGTCCGCAAATACAGTTTGTAAGACATTGTTGACTGTCCGTTTTCAACCAGGTTTTGATGTTGAGATCAGATGTTGAGATGCATATTGGGAGAAAAATAAGATGATCATTTAAAATCATCAGTCAGAAGTGAGAACTGATTTAGTAAAATAATAGTCAAATCTATTTTGTGCGCATTGTGATGCTACATATCTGTGCCTTAACAATCGAATACACAAAATCTTGTGGCAGTTACTTAAGAAACAAACCATGAACTTAAAAGCAGACAAATTGTGTCAGAATTCTTTTCACTCTCAATAGGGAATTAAAAGAAATAAAAATGAAGTGAAAAACAATAAGAAATATTTTTAGGGAGAAAATAAAAAGCTCACATAACTTTTTGTGTGAGCGTGCACACTCCAAAAAAATATGTTGTTGAAGCACCTTTTGATTTTATTATACCACTCAGCCTTTTTATAGGGTAAGAGATTATCCTAGAGTGGCACATCTTGTCTTGGCCATAATTTAACGTTCTTGTAAAAACATTTTAGATCCAACAATTTACAAAGTCATCTCCTTTGAACAGCCTGCTGCGGATTCAGGTCTGGGCTCTGGCCAAGTCATTCACTAACATTGATCTTATGGTTAAGCCATTCATTTGTTTGATTTGGTTGTATGTTTTAGGTCATGTTGTGCTAAAAGGTGAAATTGACTGTCTATTTGTGGCTATACACAATTCACTCCTCCCTGATAAAAGCCCCAGAGTTCTGGCTGAAGGAAAGCAGTTGCCACCACCATGCTGGACCACTTTGGTGATTTATTTATTTTGGGAAGCAACATTTGCCTTTATAGAATTATTTTACCTTTTAGAGTCATCAGAACAGAAGAAGAAGAAGAACAGAACATACATATTGCCACATTGTTTGGGGTGATTAGTTGAGCTTGAATGTTTTTTTTTTTTTTGTGAGATGGCTTCCATCTAGCCATCCTACCCCACAGACCAGACAAAACTATGAAAATCTGTGAAAAATATGAGCAAATGTAGTCACATCTATCACATGCAGTTCCTTTCCTTATGTTCTTCTAGATCTACTGGCAGTCTCCCTGATAGGTACTTTTTTCCACTTATTGTTCCCTAAAATGTTAAAGTTTAATTTTTTATATGTTTTAATTTTACTATTGCGGCAGAGGTTGGGAAATACTTGAGCTTTCTTTTCATCACAAAATCCTGCCTTTTTAACAGGTGTGTGAAGACTTTTCATAACCATTTTAGATCTCCTGTTGCATTCTCTGTTGGTCTTTGATTGTCTTGTGTGGTGTGTACTGTATATATATATATATATATATATTTCTATGGTGGTGGACAGAAAATGGCAAAAATGATATATCTTGTATTACAAATCAATGACTGTAGAATTGACTCATGTAAGTTGCTCTTTTATGGGCTGTAAGCTTTAGAGGAATAGATGGTTGTTCTCTCCTGCTGACAGAACGGGAGCAAAGTCTAGGAAATATTTGGACTATGCCTCGTTAAAAATAATCAGTTCTGCTTCATCAGCTCAGTCTTCTTCCTGGTTAATTTTCTCTTGACATGATTTTATATTTTTAAACCAGACATAAACTTTGGTGAAAAGGATGTTGTTTTTACTACCAAAAACAACTCTGTTTTAGACTGTAGGATGGAAGACAAGCACTGAGAATGGCAACACAATCCTGGTGAATGAAAGTAGGCCAACCTCCTCACAAGGTGGAATGGATTTCAAATGGAAGACAGAGGAATTCCACTTAGAGGAAATTGAAGAGAGTTTCAAAACCTATTTAGAAAAGCTTTGAAGCTAATTGGCTGAGGCCAAATGATGGTAAGGGAAAGGATGTGTCTTTCTTACTGTTGTGAGACTGAAAGCTTACAGCTTTTTAGTGGACTTGGATGTATCTGTGAACCCATCTGAAGAGTAGAGCAATGACCTGATTGGTCTTAAAAAGACACTGTCCCTAGAACAAAGTTTCATTTTTAAATATTTTTAGAGGAATCCTTGCATGATCATTAAGAGTACAGAGCTGTTATACATAATGCAATGGTTTTTAAAGTTAATAGAAAGAGTGTGCAGCAGTTTTTGCAGAAAACATTCAAAGTCACGAAACATACAATGACAAAATATAAACAAAAATAATGAAAAAGTTTTGATGCTACCAGAGTAGTGGAAAGGCGAAAGGAAAGGAAAGGAAAGGAAAGGAAAGGAAAGGAAGGAAAATGCAACACATCTGATGATTGCGAATTTAATGATTATAGAATATCAGCAAAGTAAAACAAAGGGACATATTGCTAGAGCATGGAAAACAAGCGAGAAAGACCAGCCAAATGGACCAAGCACCTGAGACCAATGGCAATGCTACATTCAGTGGGATGCCAGAACTGGACACAGATGAATGATGTCCAGTTAAAGCTGTCAATGGCTTACAAGTAACCAGGTGGACACTGATGAGTTTTTTGCTTTAGAAACAGGCAAAGGCCTCAAAAATCTGTCCATGTCAAAATAAAAAAGGGCCAGAATTAAAATTATGATATCAGAAAGTCAGATCAGAGCTGAAATTACTGAGTAAATCCACTGCCAAAGTAAAGTTCCAAAGTAAAGCTTCTGGTCAATTAGCCGTACCCAGACTGGTTACACAGAATAACTCATGAAACGTCTGTTTATGTATGTGCAAGATTTTTATCTGAGATACATTTCCAACCTGAGATAAGGGCATTGAGAGGCATTATATCCATACTGCAAAGCAAAGAAAGCTGAACTAAAGTTATGCACAGTGC
The DNA here is from genome assembly GCF_030014155.1 of Tachysurus vachellii. Classification (NCBI taxonomy): domain Eukaryota; kingdom Metazoa; phylum Chordata; class Actinopteri; order Siluriformes; family Bagridae; genus Tachysurus; species Tachysurus vachellii. The sequence goes on along the minus strand of NC_083471.1, from coordinate 18,449,763 downwards.
CTCATGCAGAAGCAAAAAGAAAAAGACCTGGCTTCATTTGACACAGGTTGTGTGATTTCTTTCACAGATTACAGCGAAATGGCTGCCATCATTGTCTACACTCCAAGGACAGCTTGAGATGTGATAATTACAAAGTCACCATTAATCTGTACTTAAAAGTAGAGCAGTAACCCAGGATTTGTTTGATAAACTTTATAACGCTCAGAGTTTTTGACTAACTTCAGTTAAAGACTTATTTTCTATAGTCACTTATGCTGTAAGGTTGGCAGTGCTCCCAGCCATTTCTCAAAAAAAACAAAACAAAAAAAAAAACAGACCAAATCCTTCAAGGCCTAGATGGTGTAATTTGTTATTTGGATGACATCCTCATAATGGGTAGGGACACGGAAAACCACCTTAGGAATTTGGAAGAGGTCCTTAGATGATTACATGGTTACCATTTCAGGGTTAGACAAGGCTAGATTAATGTCTTACTTAGGTCAGATATCTATGGAAGCGTATTGCATTCACTTGAATGGAAAGAAATCTACTATGTTTTTCTGAATTAACGAGTTAATTATCTCAGAATTATGAGATAATTTTTCATGAATAAAAAAAATCTACTCTGTTTTTCTGAATTAACGACTTAATTATCTCAGAATTATGAGATAATTTTCCATGAATAAAAAGTTTTTTGCTGTTTTTCTGAATTAACGACTTAATTATCTCAGAATTATGAGATCATTTTTCATAAAAAAAAAAAAAAAATTAATTGTTCTGTTTTTCTGAATTAATGAGATCCCTCAAAATCCTGCCAGGAGCTCTATTTTAGGTGGATTGCATGGAAGTAAACATGTCCCGCCTTTCAAGTATAATCCGGTTTTATTTTACTTTGGGTTTGAGACATTGGGAGATACTGCTGTCTTTAAGTATTATAAATGGTATTGTTATTAGTGCGTCAACTTTGTGCAGACACCTCAAGACTTTGCGCCTGTTCAGACGAAAAGAACATTCTGATCTGCTTGACGTTGCTGTGTTTCTCCAGGATCAGTTGAACCGATATGGTATGCTTCACGGATATAAGATGATGCATCTGAAATGCATTCAGGCTGGCTATGTGGTGACATAAGAGACAATCAGGCAATTGTTGAAAATACTGGATCCCCATGGAGTGCAACTGAGGTGCCGGAATCGTCTTCGGCGACGTTTGTATCATAATCCAGGCCCGAACTTTTTATGGCATGTTGATTCATATGATAAACTCAAACCATATGGGATCTGCATCAATGGTGCAATCGACGGGTTTTCACGAATGGTGATACGGCTACCGTGAAGCATACCATATCGGTTCAACTGATCCTGGAGAAACACAGCAACGTCAAGCAGATCAGAATGTTCTTTTCGTCTGAACAGGCGCAAAGTCTTGAGGTGTCTGCGCAAAGTTGACGCACTAATAACAATACCATTTATATTACTTAAAGACTTGAAAAACAAGTTACAAGTTACAAGTTGTGGTTCAAGTTACATTACTTGAAAAACAGAACAATTCATTTTTTTTTTTTTCTGAAAAATGATCTCATAATTCTGAGATAATTAACTCATTAATTCATAAAAACAGAGTGAAAAAAAATGTTTTTCAAAAAAAAATTATCTCATAATTTTGAGATAATTAAATCGTTAATTCAGAAAAACAGAGCAAAAAACTTTTTATTCATAAAAAATTCTCATAATTTTGAGATAATTAAGTCGTTAATTCAGAAAAACAGAGCAAAAAACTTTTTATTCATAAAAAATTATCTCATAATTTTGCGATAATTAAGTCGTTAATCGTCGTTAAATAGTCGTTAATAGTCGTTAGTCGTTAATAGTCGTTAAAACTGAGTAGATTTTTTTTATTCATGAAAAATTATCTCATAATTCTGAGATAATTAACTCATTAATTCAGAAAAACAGAGTAGATTTTTTTTCCTCAAGTGAATGCAATACGCTTCCGTAGATATCCACATTGAAAACAGAAAAAATAGTCTATTAAAAGCCTGCTACTGTACTATGATGAAAGTTTTTTGCAAAACACAATGTCCACTATACTTCAATGTATCATGGTCTTGCTTCACAAGGATGCAAAATAAGTGGTGTGGTCAGAAATAAATAAATAAATAAATGTCACCAGGCAATTGAAGATGTCTAAAAACAATATCAAGTCGATCAAGTCTTTGTTTTTTTTTTACAGCCTCATTGTTGAACACATTTTAGTCTGTGTTTATCCGGTAAGAATAGGAGAGGCAATCTTGCATGAAAAATAAAAAAAGGAAGCAAAAACCGTTGCTCAAGTATTCTCAAATAGAGAAACATTGGCACTATTGTTTGGCGCAAAGAAATTTCATGAATGCATAATTTCTGTATAGCAAGAAACATGTTATTTCGACAGACAATAAGCCTTTGTTTAAAATCCTGGGTCCCTGGACTGGTGTGCCTACGTACACTAGCCCTTGCCAGAATGGACAGATGAGATGTAATTCTAGCTGCATACACATATGAAATCCAGTACCAAAGATAGCAGTAATGATGCTCTATACAAGCTAGCTGTGAACACCTGTGAGAATAAGATGCCAAATCTGACATGCAGAATAACTTACGTAGACAAATTACCTCACACTGCAAAATACATCACAAACTTGTGCCCAAAATTTGTTCATGATGAAATGTTAAAACTATATTTCCAAAGGTGGTTTGAGGAGTTGAGGGTGACTGCATCATGTGGTACCAGCTGAGAAATTACAGGGCATACTACTATTGGAATTGCATGAAAGTCATTGGGGGACAGTGAAGATGAAGTCCCTAGTGGAAGGTTTATGGTGTGGAGACTATAATACTGAAGCTGAAGGGAGTCCGTTTGGGAAGGTTATTTTGTCAGTAGCAGCATTGAAAGTTCACTGAAATTGGCAGCAGGAGTATGGGAAATACTAGACCCTGACTTTGCAATGTAGATGTTTTTAGTAATAATAGTTGCTAATGCTGGAAGGGCCAAGATTTTTCACACATATTCAACTGCTGCAGTACTAAGGAACCTTTTTTTCCTGATGGCTTACAGTACGTAAGGAAGTAGTAGCTGATAACATACCTTAATTTTCTGCCCAAGAAGGAGTCTTTTCTAAAGCAAAATGGAGTAAATTACATAAAAGGACCTGATAACAGATAAGCTAAAGGATTAGTTCTGAATCTCTAGAATAATGCAGATGGTATGACTAAGCACTTTGTTGCTTTAATAATACAGCTTCACCCAGTGCTACCAGTTATTAAGCCTCAGAACGAATGTTTTTGAGCCTTTGAAGATAATATTGTTACGGAAGTCGCTCGGCCCTTCTGCTCAGCGGTGCACGTCACTCGGCCATTCTGCTCGGTGGTGGAAGTCAATCGGCCCTTTTGCTCGGCGGTGGACGTCGCTCTCTGCCCTTCTGCTCGGCGGTGGAAGTCGCTCGGCCCTTCTCCTCGGCAGTGGAAGTCGCTCGGCCCTTTTGCTCGGCTGTGGACGTCGCTCGGCCATTCTGCTCGGCTGTGGACTTCGCTCGGCCCTCTCTGGCCGCGCCACTGTGTGCCTTGCTCCCCCCATCTGCCTCACTGTGTGCCTTGCTCCCCCATCTGCCTCGCCGTGTGCCTTGCTCCCCCCATCTACCTTGCCATGTGCTTCGCCCCCCTCCTGGACCTCGTCGGGATTGTTATTAAGACGGGATTGGTGCTTCTGCCCCGCCTTTGTTTACTCCTCCCCGTCTCTGCACCCCGTTCCCTATTGTTAATCGTCATGTCTACACTGACGGAATCATTGTCAGTGTAACGTCAGTGTACCCTCATCCTTTGTCCTGTTTAGTTTTCATCTGTGTTCCTGTTCTGTGTTTATTATATTATTAAACCCTGTTTATTTGAAGCTATCCTGTGTATGGGGATATTCCTCCTCCCCGGTTGTGACAAATACAGTATAAGGCTATTTTTTAACACATGATATTTTCCCCTGCGATGGGTTGGCACTCCGTCCAGGGTGTATCCTGCCTTGATGCCCGATGATGCCTGAGATAGGCACAGGCTCCCCGTGACCCGAGGTAGTTCGGATAAGCGGTAGAAGATGAATGAATGAATGAATGATATTTTCCATCAATGAACAGAAATAATAGGCTCTGAAAACAAAACACAGCAAAACATTTCAATAACACAGGCCAACAGATTGTTTATTCTTATTTTTATAATTTTTTATGTTATTAATTTATTTGTGTATTATGATTTTTTTTAAATATATATTTTCCTGCAATGAAGCAGGAAGCAATTTAAGAGTAACTTGTGGTCTTTTCTCTCTCATGTTGTTTGCCTTTGTGCTCAATCAACTTTCTATTTTTCAATGTCTTTGCACTTCTCTTCCTTTTAGTAGGAAAACACCAGAAAAACGACTGAAATTCTAAATAACAACTGATATTTTCAGATGAGTATAAGGCTCCAGAGAAACCGGCTAGATTGCAACATTAATACAAAACGCATGACCGTGTGTAGCTTTCTAATCATTTGCATGCACACTGCACGCAGATTACAATAAAAAAGAGAATCAAAGGCATATACTTAAATGACCTAATGCATAAATGTTGTCTTGTTAAATCTAAGGTTGATTAGATTATGATAAGATTTTGTATTGGTAAACTGGAATTTCTTGTTTCTGATCATGCAACCCCCAACACCCATAAATGAAAACACACACACACTATACATGTATTCATACACGATCTGTACATGGACAATAAATTCCTACCTGACTTAATTCATCTAAAAGAAAACGAAGAAAAAATGAAGAAATCTCACTCATAAGTAAAGCAAAAGAAAACTGTTTCCTCTCCTCTATTGTAAGGAGATTATGAATTTGAATCATAATGATGCCACACTTACCCATGGCCAGGAGTCAAAGTCAAGCCCTCATCCAGAATTACAGTTTTCTTCTTTTACCGTTGCTGACAAATTAACCACAGATGCTGTAGAAAGCAGTAAATAAGTTAATTATGAAAGCAAATTGACATTAATTTCAGTTTGATTAGAAAAGCTTAAGGGCTTTTATAGGTAAACCTCTGATAAGAACCTGACTAGATGGGTCTAGAAGAGAGCCCTCCATGTTTTGCTGTAAGATGCTAACAAGCATCTCCTCAATTAAAACACTATTAAGCATGAAGTTGTTATCGAGTTTTGCAGACAGGTGTGAACGAGACAGTGCGTTGAAAGTTACTGTTTCATTTACTCTTTTTCCAGCTGATGTGTCGTACCATCAGTAGCCTCGCAATTACAGTACCTGATTACAGCTTGTTGTTATTGGCCCTGGCTTGAATAATGACTGTTCTGCCTACATACCTAATTAACATGATAAAACTGTTTGTCTTTAACAGTTTGCACATTTTAGATTCACATATATATACATATTTTCAGCAGTTTCTTTTCTCTGTCTAGCCAAGTTGTAGGTGTGCTAGCATGTTAAATCTAAGATGGAAAAAGTTTTATAAAATTTATATATTTAACAGTGACACATTTTGTTGCTACAACGTTTTAACTATACCAATAATCGTATTCTTTATATTGTTTCTCCAGTATAATTTACACCTTGGCATAAAGCATCACATGCACGGAAAAGATTAATACGGAGCTCTCTTTCTTTGCCGCTCTGACAGAACATAAACTCAATATGCACAGCAGAAAGCACTGTTAACTCACCAAACGTTACCATTCATTTGTCTTTTTTACAGCTGCCATAAAACTACTTGCCAGTGTGTTTCATCAACAAAGCGAGTGTGTTTACTATTGTACATTATACTAGTGAGATATTTACTAAGCTCCATGAACACAATACACACAAAAGTGAAAAAACTAAGCTGGAGAAGAAATGACATGCGGTTGTTATTGTAAAGTACCTGTAATGGAGGAAATCAAATACTGTTTGAGTGAAGCAAAGCAGCCAAGGCTATTTTATTTTGTAGAAGATAAGAAAGTGAGAGACAGTTTTAGATAGATTTCATCAACTTCTCTGATTCATGTTAACCTGTTTAATTGTATTGATTTATTTGGTGTAACAGAAAACAGATAACTATTATTAAGTGTTTCTTTATAGTCAGCTAAGAAACATTTAGTCTAATCAGCTAATGTTCAAATACATACTTCCATTCATATCATATGATATTTCATATTCTTTCACATACAGTATATATCATAGCTATAACCAAAGGTGGGGGTAAGTCACACATGTGCAAGTCACAAGTAAGTCTCAAGTCATGAATGTCAAGTCAAAGTCAATTCGAGTCTTTTTTTAATATTTGTCAAGCAAGTCTCAAATCTCAAATTTGCGCCTTAAGTCTGACTCGAGTCAAGTCGAGTCCCCCATCTCTGAGTTATTTAACTCAAGTCCGAGTCAAGTCCCAAGTCATGAATGTCAAGTCAAAGTCAAGTCAAGTCTTTTTTTAATATTTGTCAAGCAAGTTTCAAATTTGCAGCTTAAGTCTGACTCGAGCCAAGTCATATGACTCGAGTCCCCCATCTCTGGCTATAACATAATAAGGTCAGGTATATGCATAACTGTCAAGCAGAGCCAATCATTAATTATTTAATTAATTATTTTATAAAGCCAAGTTTTGGGAAAATCCTGGAACACAGGACATAATAGATTCCATTCAAGTCATGACATTATCAGGATGTCAGTGTTTCCATTTTGAATACGACAACTGGAGATTGCTATGCAAGAGGTAAAACACACCAAACATTCTGTAACTCCTAACTGTCCTAAAACTGGCCCTGCCATGGTTCCAGGTTGTAAGTTTCATGAACGTGGACCAATGAAATAGGTATGGAAGGATAGCCCACTATCAATGAATCACAAGCAGGTGTTTTTCCAATGTCAGTGCAAATGTTTTACAATTTGCTCAGGAAAACAAATCCCATCTTCATCCCACTGCTCACAGGATCACTGGATTTGCACCAATGATTTAACTAATTAAGACAGAACAAAACATTTAAGATATATTGAATATTAAATAATCAGTTTGTCATGTTTACCCATCTGCTGCCTGTGGGGTGAATTTAAATTGCATCCAAATTATAAGGCTTCTCTTCCCCCTCGTTTTAACCCCCCTCTACTGAAACTGTGTATGCCTTGGATGCCTTAACTGAAGTAGATCAATATCACTGTGATCTTGTAAATCACAGTTTTCTTTTATTATAATGAATGTTTAAAGTGTTCCTGGACCTTTAATAAACATTATAGGCTTCCCATCAGAAATGCTTTGCTCTCAGAGGTAAAAAGAGTTTTTTTTATATATTTTTGTTTTGTCTGAATACTATATTAGGCTTTCTGCATGAACAATTTTCCCGGGCAAAATCAATTACAATCACTATACTTTTCACTAGAGATCAATGTTCCAGAGACATGATGCTGTTTTGAAAGGTTTCAGAGGTGCTGTGAATGTTTTGCTTAAAACTCTGATGTGTGAGTTTAGAGGCAGGCAGTAGCGGCGTCTGATGTAAGATGTTGCATTTGTTTACTGACTCATTGCTCTTCAAAATGATTTTGTTATGATCTTTTTTTTTTTTCTAACAAAATGGCAATTAAGGCGAACACAGTTTTAGCTTTTAATTCAATTGTATTGCTTTGTTTTTGTAATGCTTCATAAACTGCTGTCAGTCAAATAAATCATCCTTGTTTATATGGTACATAATTAATTTCAATAATTTTTGTTTAGAAAACTGGCTAAGATGTTAGAGTAATGAACAGCAATATTACAGGTGTATGAAAGCCACCTGTTAGGCCATAATACATCCTTCCTCACACACAAACTGTAATATCCTCGCACACATGCAACTTTACTCACACACACACACACTACCATACTGTAGCCTTGCACACATACAACTATACTCTCTCATGATCACACACACACTACCATACCCTTGCACGCATACAATCATACTCACACATGATCACACACACTACCATACCCTTGCACGCATACAATCATACTCACACACAAACACACACACACAATCATAACCTTGTACGCATACAATCATACTCTCACACATACACTATCATACTCTCACACGCATACAACCATACTCTCACACGCATACTATCATACCCTCGCAGAGAATTACAGTCCAAGTGAGAAGGAATATAATTAAAAAGGAAGTTATTGAGATTATAGTTGTATGCATGCAAGGGTATGATAGTGTGTGTGTGAGATTATAGTTGTATGCATGCAAAGGTATGAGTGTAGTTGTATGTGTGCAAGGTTATTACGGTGTGTGTGAGGAAGTATGTATTATGGCCTAAACAGCCTCTCATTTTGCAGGGCTTTATCCCTTTGTTGCTGTTCAATCACCCTGTAATCTGCATCTGTACTAAGATGTGTGTTGGTATATATTATAAAATTTATATTTTAAAGAAATTGTGCTTCCCCGTGATCCGAGGTAGTTCGGATAAGAGGTAGAAATGAGTGAGTGAGTGAGAAATTGTGCTCTGATGATTTCTACAAAGGATGTATTGATCATATACTGCATACATACAACATCATTAAAAAGAACTTGCACATTGTCTTTGCACTGGTGTTTCATACAAGATTTCACAATGCACTCTCTGACTTACGATGAAGAAGGTAAGAGATAAGCCGACAGTCACTCATTTTTGGAACAATCTACTATTGTCAAAATAAAACAGAATATATAATAAAAGTTTGCCAGTAATTCAGCTTGTTATGTTTGGGGAAAGGACACAACCTCCACAGAAATGTATGAAAGTGCAAATATCATATTAGGCTGTTTCTCTGCAGTATTCTATTTGAAAAAAAAGGCCTTGCTTGACCTATCCAATTCTCCTGAAAATATACAGTATATAAGATTTTGAAGTTGTGAGCACATCAAAGGGACCCACCTAGCTTTGGGGATTTAAAGACCTAGAGGAATGTGCCAAAACCACAATACTGCAAACAGCTAACTACTGTACTTCTTTCAGTAGTCATTTCAAAGCTGTAATTGGCAACAATAACACTGCAAACTATTTCTGATGGTAATTTAATGAATAACCTCTTCCTGATCAATTTTATGATGATATACTTAAAATCAATAATTAAATAAATAAAATCAGTGTTAGCAGGTCATATCAGATGACATGTAAGAAGGTCATATCAGATGACATGTAAGAAATCCATTTTTTAATCCATTCCAGTAATTTGCTCCATTCAAATCCAGTGGTGTTCCACAAGGCTCAGTGCTTGGTTCTCTTATATTCTCCCTCTATAACATGTTTTTTTTGTTTGTTTGTTTTTTCATTCTACTGCTATGTTGACAACACTCCTGATTTCATGAACTGCTGTATATTTTGGGAGTTGCATCTCCATTTAAAGTTCTCAGATCAGCCACAGATCACATTATTTGACAATGCCTTCAACTTCTGGACAACCAACAACACTGATGTTTGCCTATAAAGTCTAACATGAACCAGCCCCAACCTACCTAAAGGCACTTTTCATACCCTGTTCTGCACCATGTTCCATTTCAGCATCTAGCATGGCTCAACTCAACCCACCATCCCTGAAGATACAAGCCATCCATCATCACTCTTTCTGTTTGGGCACACAGGTTGTGTAATAAACTTCAAATTCCTGCCCAAACAGCTGAGTCTCTGGCTCATATAAAGACTGAAGTTCTACTTCTCCACAGCTTGGTGGTATTCTTAGACCTAAGCCAATTTATACCAACATGAATATGGGTGCGGTGCATGAGGACATGTTAAAATTGCTGAAAATGCTAATGTTTTTTGTAAAGAACTAGTTCAAAAAGTGGGACAGCCGTTAAAAACCTGGTGTTATTACTATCACTGTCGCTATGTGTCATTAGTCAATCACAGAGTTCAGCCAGTAATTTTTAACCATCAGTGCACCCACATCGTCCCATCTCTCTTAATTTAAACTCATTCATTCCATGTCTCACACATTCCATAATCTCTGAAAAACCAACGCTTCAATAATTGTAAAAGTACCATTCTGCTTTCAGCTTCCAGTAAATCAGTCTTCATATTGAAGAAAATTAAATGGGAGCACTTTCAGAATACTTGCCTCATTTATTTGAAATAAGAGCTTCATTATTCCCCTTCCAACATGAGTTCCCACTTTCCAGCTTGGCTGTGTTCTCTCCATTACCTGGCTGTGGCTGCTAATAATAAAACCGATAAAGCCGATAAAACGGCCTGATAATAAAGCCGTTTTAATTATTTGTACTTTGAATAAATATTTGGTAAAACAACTAACCTCACTTCTCATGTACAGCAGTCTGGGAAATATGGAAATAAAGAAACAGGTCATAACAGACACAAGTGAGTATCTTTAGTGTGGCATGTGACTTGCTGGGGCTGATGGGGAGTGTAGATCTGTGTCTATTGTGACTGTGACTTTTTTTTCTAGTTATCTTCCCGGTTGATTATAAGTATATGAATATACATTTTCCTCTTAATTGTAGGCAGTAAACATTTATGAGGATGTCACACTATTATTTATCCCCTTTGCATAATACATTGATGATCTTTATAAAGTAATGTATTCGAAAACAGTGTGATAGTGTAGAGTCTGATGCATGTTGTAACATAGCTGCATTGTAAAACATGACCTGAGCAACTATTGGTATTATTAGTATTATTATTATACTGAGTCTTGAAACGTTGTAAAGTCTTACTTATCTGTAAGTCTAATTTTTATTTCAGTACCCTGAAGGAGGCTGACATATTCATATGCAGTTTGTTCATGAGGGTACTGGTTTAAAGCAGCCACGTAAATATTGCATTTCTGCTCATATTGGATTGCATTATGGAGAAACCCAAAGGCGCCACCTAAAGGAGTTTTCGTTTATATTATGAGATTTTTGTGGGGTGCTGAAAGGAAATTTGAAAATCAGAGGCAAGCTTTTGAAAGTGTGAGGAAGCGCAAGATATTGTATTCTGTACTGTTGAAATTTATTGCCAGTGATTCACATTTCCACAGGAAAAAAAGAAGATTAACAACCTTCATAAACTATTTAAATCATGTCATTACAGTCATTATAGTCATTAGATGACAAAGTGTTGGCTCAGTCTGAATGACCTTGGCAAATTCCTTTCTTTTCTTCTTTTCATACACTTTGAATAAAATGTCTCCATTTTTATAGCATTTATTTGAACAGGAACATTGTGGAATCCCTGAAAAAGAAACTTGCAAAAAGTATGACTACATAAACCTTAGATTAATTGGAGACTTGTATCTAATATGCATGTTATCACCTATTTCCAGCTTTTCCACCTGACCTTGAAAATTGAAAACTATTAAACAGACTCTTAATGTGTTCACAGCCTCTAAAATCTCTCTCTCTCTCTCTCTCTCTCTCTCTCTCTCTCTCACACACACACACACACACACACACACACACAAATGTGTGCTGAATTTCTTCGATTACAAACGATCATGGTATCTATATGAACGTGTCATCTTGGCATTTCCATAATAATTCCTCTCACCGGTATATGCACAGTAGCCTGTCTCCAAATAATCCACACTATAGTCTGTGCATATTCATGAACATCTACAACAATTGACCAATATTGATGACAATGTCTCTGATAGCCAGGAAGCTTTAATTATTTATTCATGCTTCATTAAATGTGTCAGTGGAATAAGAAATTGTCTTTAGCCCGAGCTAAATGAATATAGATATGATGTTAACTAATAGAGCCAGTGCTCATTTATCATCCATCAAAGTTATCATTAGCACTGAAGCTCTTTCACTCTCCCTGCATTGTGAACTGTACATGATAGTGTTTCTACAGATCCTCTTCCCACACAAGAGCATGTTACACATGTCTCTTTCTTAGGTTTCTGCTAAATTTTTTTGGATATTTTCCGAAGATGAAAAGCAGGCTGGACTATCAGACAGTGCCTCTGCACTATCATGCCTTTGCTTATTCTGCCAACTTTTCTCCCCTTATCCTGCTGTTCAGATGCTGGCCAATATCCTACTAATCTCCAATCCATGAATTGTATGAATGCCAACTGGCAGAGGAAATTAGGGACATTAAGTTAACTTAAACTGTTCACTTTTTAAGTATCACATTATTTTGGACACAATTACTATCAATATTTACTGTATGTAATAAAGCTAAAATTCTGGTACACAGCTAAGATCTGGTACACAGATAAGTAACATGCTAAGATTATACATGAATACGTAATGCATTAATTACTCAACATATAATTTAATTACTAACCTCTGCAGGTAATGACAAAATGTGAATCACAATAACAGGCTAGGTCAGGCAAGGCACAAACAAGATAAATTGGGCAAAAGCAAAACTAAATAGAAAAACAGAAAACTATCAAATGAATGTTATCACACTAATATAGGGCTTGGCACTAGTCAGATGCAAGGAACCAACTGAGTGTATTACTCACCTTCAGCATGTTTTTTTATGCATGTATGCTAGGCAACAGGTGGGTGTAATCAGAAGTCCTGTGACTATGAGCAGCACAGTTTGAGCGCTTTTGTCCATGGCAGACATTTGTGTAGGCCGTGGTGCTTTCTGTGAGATTAAAGAAAAGTTGATCTGACGATTAGCAATAGGTTCCACGTTCAGTTCGGCACGTGATGCTAAGACGTTACCCGATAGCGATAGAACTTACATATACAATATATACCTTCCTATATTATTATTATTATCATACCATAATCTAATACCATTGCCATACCATAATAATAAAAGCAGTCTAGAAGATTCTTTTATTTTAAAGGGTTTTGAGTATTTGTTTTGTTGAATTTTGTTGTTTTGTCTATATTGTGTTCAGAACACACATACAGTATGTTTCAAGTTACACAACAGTTGTATTGAGAAATTTCCCCATTGTAAAATTTTCCCCAACTGAGAAATTTCCCCATTGTGGGACAAATAAAGATATATCTTATTTTAAGGTAGATCTTATTGTGTAACAAGAAACATATACCTTAAATATTGTTTTAAATAACTTTATTAAGGCATTCATTATGCAAGACCTTTCTTTTTCTCTTTTAGTGCTCATCTATGTATCAAAGAGGCTATTGTGCTGTTGTCAATGATGCAGGACTCTGGTCTTTTGAATGTTTTATAATATTTTTATGATGTAATAGACAATGCTACACATAGCAGGGGTTGAACATTGTGTACCAGACCAAATTTGGCAACATCTTAATAAACTCCTGTTTTGGTGGAGGCTATAATGAGGCGATAATATGATCACAAAGCTCCTTTATGTACTGATTTTTTTTTTGACATTAATAACTGGTCAGTTTAAGAATTTTATTAAGCTAAGGGAAAAAATCTTCATGTATTGTATATACCTGTAGCTCTCAACATATGCTGTGTTGTAACACTGTTCTGTCTTTTTTTATCTTCAGGAGTATTAAGGACATTGTCGTGCATGAACTTCACAGCAGTCTGCACAGGGTCAAGTTGCTACTGTAAGCTTATCTTGTGGATCCAATGTGGATGTCATGGCACAATATAATTAATGAGTCTCTGTTTGATTATAAAAAAAAATATATATATATATATATATATATATATATATATATATATATATATATATATATATATATATATATATATATAGGCAGCATGGTAGCAGAGCAGGTAGTTATCTAGCTTCAGGGTCCATGGTTCAATCCCAAGCTTGGGTGTGATGCTTTGCAAGTTCTCCTTGTATGTGAAAGTTTTTCCCACCTCCCAAGGCATGTTAGGGTAGATTTGTTATGTGTGCTTGGTGTCCTGAAATTGACTGGCATCCCATTTAGGGCATGTCCCTACCTCAAACCCAGTGTTTCCAGTATAGGCTCCAAATTCACTCAGACTAGGAAAAACCATTACTGAAGATGAACAGATATAATTATGTTAGAATTTGTTCAGTGATTGAGCTACAAACATAAACATATAAAAGAGTGGGTTAAATTGTTTCTACCTCATATAAATACTTGACCCATTTTACAGCTCCAGTTTCACTGACAGTTACATCACACGTTAAACAATTTTCTTTAGAGAGTTTATCTATACACACACACCTGTCCTGGTTCTGCCAGTAACTCCCAATGGACTAGACAGAATGAAATAATAGGACACATGTGGTCTTAATGCTTCATTGTTGAAAAGGTGACTGGTCTATAAATATGCGTTTTTGACTAAAAATATGGTAATAAAACTAGCTTTGTTAAAAAAAAAAATAAATAAATACATTTTTTTATACATCAAATACAAAGTTTCTAAAAAAAAAGTAAAAAAAAAAGTTATATTTAAGAGACTCTAACACTGATAACACTGACCATGTGTGCATATAAATGTTTATCTGGGTGTGGATTTTTGTTATATTGCTGCACTTATACTGCTTCTATCAGCGACTTGTAGTCACTGAAATTACAGTAACAATTACAGTTTTCCGTCAGTAGTGCACACCTTCTATACTTAACATGAACTAACCTAACCTCTCTCTCTCTCTCTCTCTCTCTCTCTCTCACACACACACACACACACACGCACACACACTCACAGTATTTGTACTCCTGCTGTCTAAAGTGTAACTGTACCAGTGCCAGACCCTGACACATTTCTACCGCTGTAGAAATTAACAATATTGTATTACCTGAAACAAGTTCATGACCAAGTGGGTCATAGAACAGGTAAAATTCTTCCATTTACACTTTTATCTCTAGCACTCTTAAACGTTCACTTCCTACAGACTTCCACTGTGTTTCTAAGAACTGAGGTATGCTAACCGCAGGATTCCAACTCAATATTCAGTTCTTCAAATCTAGTGACGTTAACTCAAAAAAAAAAAAAAAAATTGCTATTCAAGTATTTTATTAAGTGAAGGTGTTAGAGATGTGATTTTCAGTTGTCTAGAGGAAATAAAGAGTGGGCTAATAATGAGATCATGTGTAATTCAATATTAAGCAGTTTTAAGCAGAATAATAAAGAATTCCCAAGCAATATGATTTACAGTAGCACAATCAGAAGGAAGCAATCCAACAATCCAGTACAAACTACTTTTGTAAGTTGCTGTGGATAAGACAATCTTGCTGTGGATAAGCCAAAAGCAGTTAATTATGTACTGTATAGAAAATATATTAGTATAAAAATAACTGTAAATATCATGGTAAACTGGCAAGTTTGACTTAAATACTAGTACACTATATGGCCAAAAGATTGAGAACACCAGTCCATCACACCCATATGGGCTTTTTGAACATCCCATTCCAGATTTCTCCCCCTTTGCTGTTATAAGCTCCATTCCTCTGTGTTATTGATTAGAAGGTCAGGGTTCAAGCCCCAGCACAACCAAGCTGCCACTGTTCGGCCCTTTATTTACCCTCTCTGCTCCCAAGCTGCTGTATCATAGCTGCCCTTGCACTCTGAACCCCACCTTCCAAAACTACAATAAATTATTTCACTATACTGTAATGTCCCCTTTTGCCTTAATGTCAATGTGTGTACTTGACATGGCATGGACCCAAACTGTTTGTACTGTACAAAACCTTATGATCTAATTTAGATGAAATTCATCAGAAAACAGCTCAATAGAAGAGATTAGACATGAGAAAAATCTGACATTTTGAACAAATTTCCTTACATTTACCTTAGAACTAGTGCAGAATCTTAAAGGTTTTTGTCATTGTGTTCGGGTCATCACAGTGGATCATCTGGTCCTCACATTTGGTTTGGCACGGGTATTTCACCAGATCCCCTTCCTGGTGCACCCCTTCCATATTATTCAGATTTGGGACCAGCACTGAGAGTTAATCCCTCCGTGACTGGGTTAGTTCCTGGCCCAGAAATCATATCCGGGCCATGGTAACAAGAGCGCAGGATCCAGCTGCTGGTCCACCAGGGGACAGTGCAGAATATTTTAATATTATATAATAAAGATAGTGAACATTTACCTTCTTTGTTTGATCTATTTCACAATTCTAAAACTGTCCGTTTATTTGCAATTTAAAAAAAACCCTTCTTCATACTACACATTTAGTATATTTTCAACAAGTTTAATGCTGTTTCTCTTTTCTTTGAACAGCTGCAAGTGTAATAAGCCCCAATAAGTCCTACTATCAGGTATCACCCAGAGGAGGACGAGGTTCTGAATCCTCTCAAGGTTTTTAATCTCATCTCAAGTCAAGAAATTTTTCCTTGACAGTGTTGGATTTCTCTACTGTATTAAAAGTGATATACAAATAAAATTGAAGTGAATTACACAAAATGAGTGAAAACTAAAAGAAATTGAGAGAGACATTTGAGATATTAAACATTATCGCTGGTTAATTGGGGGTAATATGTGGGTTTTTCTACAGGGATGAACTACAGCTAGCAGTTTTCACACTGATACAGCAAAGCTATATTGTACCATAGCACAATTTCTTTTAGCATCACAATGAATAATTTCTGGGAAGCAGCTCTGTAATTTTCAGATATTTCATATGTACAGCATGTAAAAATTGAACACTAAGAGCAGATAGAATATCAGCACTTATGGAACATATTGTTCTCTTTCCATTGTGCAAGAATCATAAAATTTATCATATACTGAAAATGTCACAAAGAGCTTTATTTAAAGTTAAATACAGATTTTGTTTTTTATGTGAATGTGTTCTATCTTATCTGCCTTTAAATAAAGTTTTTATAATCAGTTCTTACTATATATGAAATAAACAAGAGGGTATTCAATTGTTGTGGGAATTTTCACTTAATAAAAGAGAAAATAAAATGGGCTTGTCATTATGGGTTTATAGGATCATCAAAAAATCATTAGCGTGGGAGTCTGCATGTACCAACAACACTTATCAGGGATGAATGTGCTATCTAATATAATGTTTAAAATGCAGACATCACAACACTTCTTCTCTACTCATTGTGCAGACAATACCCATGATCCCTTGCCAATATCCATGCTATCTCGAAACCTACTTGTGCATCCCTCTGCCTGTTGAAACATAAAGAAAAGAGAGATCATGCTAAAACATATGAAACATATGAAGTGGAAAAGGAAACTCTCTAATTAGTACCTAGGCTGTTTTTATGAAAAATGTGTCTGGTCAGAATTAGGACATATTTCCCAGCACTGTGCTTGTGGAGTAATGTCTTGCACAGTGGCTGATGTCGTTTGCCTGTGGGTTGCTTGTCTGCCATGAGGGTTTAGCAAGGGTTTTTTTTTTTCTTTGCACTGCAGTGGGAGGAACAGATGGTATTGTAATCAACTTGAAGAGTTAGGAAAGAGCAGCCTTTTGGAACAGCAATGGATAGGTAACTGTCCCTACTTTATTTATTGCTTTTTGCTTGTTAGTGTTCAATTTAATTTTTGTTATTCATAGGCATTGGTATATAAAACATGGGGGAATGATGGCACATTTGCCTCACACCTTCAAGGTTGGGTTTGATTTTTGTCTCCAGCCTTTGTGTGTATAGTTTCTTTCAGGGGATTCCTTTGCATACTCTGGTTTTCACCCCAGACCAAATGCATGCAATGTACCCTGATCATCATCTCTAAATCGTCCATAGTGTGTGAATGTGTGAATCTGTGACCTGCAATGGGATGGTACCCCATCCAAGGTGCCCTTCATCTTCTGCCCTGAGTCCCCTAGAATAGGCTCCAGGTTCTGCATGACCCTGTGTACATTATATTGAGGTGCTGAGTGTTTGAACACAAACCAAATTATATTTACCATGAGATTTGATCACAGATATTTGTTTTTTTCATGAACCTGCTAAAATAGTCATTCATTTTTAATAACAGCTTGCCAAACTGTTTAATTTACAACCAGAGTTGTCCTGATGCCAAGACTACTCAACATAGCAGCAAGCAAATATGTGCATACATATGTACATAAACAGGAACTAAATATTTATAAGATACTAAAGATAAACTCTATAAATTCCACAGAAACTAATACAGAATTACAGATGACAGATCTGTTTACTTTGTTTGCATGAATGATGCTAAAAATCTCAAGCTGTAAGATTAGATTGTATAGTGAAGAAGAGTGAGATGCAAAACTATTAGCATAAAACTAGGTTAGATTCAAGACTAAAGGGGAGAAAAAGAGCAAAGCACAGTATAGGATCGAAATAACAAAACAAAACAGACAAGGATCATACAGTATACAGTATGGACGAATGAAATGAATCAAACGGATGAAAAGGCTTAGGAATGTAGGCTACAATGAACATGAAGAGTTAGCAAGGAATTGAGTACACTAAGTGGTATATTTACAGTACAAGAGCGACTGAAATGGGAATGAGCTACATGTGAGATAAATCAGTAAACAGAAGAGCTTCAGATGCTCCCTCAAAAGAAAGAAGGTGTGATTTCAGGTACAATATTAAACCATCTATGATTTACTGTATGGTGGAACCAGGAGCTCTCACATCAGCAAAGCCAGGAGAATAAAGGAGTTAGGGAAATTGGCCATCACAGGACACAATGCACACACCCATTAACACACTCATTCACACCACAGGACAGTTCAGTATAGCAAGTTAACCTACTGTACCAGTGTGTTTTAGACAGGAAACCAGAGAAGCCTGAGAAACACAAACAGTAACTGGAGCTCATGATCAAACCAGTGATCTGAAAAATTTGTGGCAGCAATACTAAGGTCCCTACTCTTTATATGAGTTTACTATTTGGAATGAGTTATTTTTTTTAGGAGGATGACAGTAAAGATGTCTGTTGTATCAATACACATTTCACATCCTGTCGTCACATGGGAACTGAGGATGCTTTATATCAGTGAATGTGGTAAAAGATTAAAAAGTTTTGAATCCTGATTTAAATGTCATTTTGCATGAGGTGCTATCGATATAAGCAGATTGAATAGGATTAAACTCTACAAAATAGCTGGTAGACAGTGAGACACACCACCTTATTGAGTCACAGTCTGAATCCTGATTTGCTTTCAGATGTAGTTTTCAGAGATATTCAGAGAAACATTTAGTTAATGGAACTGGAAAATGGCTCAAATTTATTAGCTGATAATTGTCGATTTCACTATGTTAGAATGATTTTGAATGATTTTTATTTTGGAACCTTATCTTATTTTTGGGAAATGTGTCTTAGATTTTTTTTTTTTTTTTTGCGGAATAAGAATAGTAAAAGCGCGCAGATTAACTTTATTTGAAAACACTGCAAGGTAAAAACATTGCAAGTGAGTCTAAAAAAATGTAATAAATTTTCCTTTAACATTTTCAACTCATCTAACCAGCTATTTTAGCCAAAACTCAATACTATATATATTGCAGTCATTTATCTAAAATGGTCAACATAAACATACTACTAAATGAAAAAATTCTGAACTGAGAATTTGTATATAACATTCACCCACATTTATATGCATTATATAAGAGATGAAGGAGAAGCAGTGTACTGTCTGTGCTCCCATTGGAAGATGCTACATATCTGCATAACGTTAAAGCTGTCTCAAAATTGTCACATCGCTTGATACACTCACATCTAGTTACCAGTGGTTGCTTTGTCACTGTGAGTCTGTATGTGTAAACCTAGCATTACATTTCATCATTTCGGCAATGATTACTTAAAGCTGAGAACTTTAATTCCTTTCCCTCTTAGAAGCTGCCATAACTGCAGTATGTATCACTTTATAAACAAAGCAATTACAGTGCATATGCTCTAGTTCCTACACTTAGTTAAAAAGGACAGAATAACTACAGGATAGATGAGGCAAATAAAGTTTTCCATATGTTTTTATGTTGATTTATTATCTGTCTTTGCTTTTCAACTATTTAAGTAGCTGTGCAATATCTATTTTTACACCACACATCACACACTTTCATTCACAAACATATACTTAAATCAAACTTAAAATGTACTTTTTTTAAATTATAAATTATTATTGTATATGACACAAAAGTGTTTTATGTGTCATCAGGCAGCATGGAAGCCATGCTCAGCTTGCTAATAATGACTAATAACTGACCAAATATACTGCATATACAATTTCACAGCTTTTTCTGAGGTCTTCATCATCTACTTTTCCCGTTCGCCAAAGCAACTCATCTGTTTTCACCTAACTCTGTCCTCGGCATCCTCTGCTCTCGCACCAATTACCTTCATGTACTCATTTAACACATCCATATACACCGCTCACATTTTTGTAAATATTTGATCATATCTTTTCATGTGACAACACTGAAGAAATTACATTTTGCTACAATATAAGTTAGTGAGTGTACAACTTCTTGTATCTTGTATAACTGTATAACTTCTTGTAACTTGTATAACAGTGTAAATTTGCTGTTCTCTCAAAATAACTCAAACACAGCCATTAATATCTAAACCATTGGCCACAAAAGTGAGTACAACCTTAAGTGAAAATGTCCAAATTGGGCCCAAAGTGTCAATATTTTGTGTGGCCAACATTATTTTCCAGTACTGCCTTAACCCTCTTGTGCATGGAGTTCACCAGATCATCACAAGTCTCCACTGGAGTCCTCTTCCACTCCTCCATGACGACATCACAGAGCTAGTGGATGTTAGAGACCTTGCGCTCCTTCACCGTTTGTTTGAGGATAACCCACAGATGCTTGTGTGTTTGGAGGTCTTTATCATGTTGGAATACTCTTGGCCTAATCTCTAACATCCTTCTACCTGTATAACCATCTCCCTCCTCTGTACATTTCCAAACCATCTCAGTCTATCCTCTCTGACCTTGTCCCCAAAACAGCCAACCTGAGCTGTCCCCCTGTGCTTGTTCCTAATCATGCCCATCCTCGCCACTCCCAAAAAGAACCTCAACATCCTCATCTCTCCTACCTCCATCTCTGCCTCATGTCTTTTCCTCACCGCTACATTCTCTAACCCATACAGCAGAGCTGCTCTCACTACTGTCTTGTACACCTTTCCTTTGATTCTTGCTGACACTCTTCTGTCACACAACACTCCTGACACTTTTCTCCACCCACTCCAACCCGCCTGCACTCGCCACTTCACCTCTTTATCACACTCCCCTCTTCTTGATCTCAGCCACCCGTAACCTCACTCTTCTACTTCTCTCCCTCTTGTTCAAACATATGTATTCTATCATACTATGACTGACTTTCATTCCTCTCCTTTCCAGAACAGATCTAGACCTTTCCAGTTGTTCCTCCACCTGCTCATCAGGAGATGTGTTCATTTTTTCACTCACTAACATCATTGTTCATAGAGATTCCTGTCTGACTTCATCTGACAACCTGTCTATCACCATAGCAAACAAGAAGGGACTCAAAGCCGATTTATGATGTAGCCCCACCTCCACATTGAACTCCTCTGTCTGACCTACAGCACATCTCACTGCTGTCATACTCCTCTCATACATATCCTGAACTACTCTAGCATACTTCTCTACCACTCCTGACATCCTCATACAGTACCATAGCTCCTCTCTCGGCACCCTGACATACGCTTTCTCTAAATCCACAAATCCATTAACATTCTTGAAGCAAAAATTGCATCGGTAGTGCTCTTTCTGGGCATGAAGCCATACTGCTGCTCACAAATATACACTTCCTTTCTTAGCCTAACTTCCATTACTCTTTCTCATAGCTTCATTGTGTGGCTCATCAACTTTATACCTCTGTAATTGCTACAACCCTGCACATCACCCTTGTTCTTAAAGATGGGCACTAGAACACTTCTTCTTCATTCCTCAGGCATCTTCTTACTCTCTAAAATCCTGTTGAACAATCTAGATTGAAACTCCACTACTGTCTCTCGTAGACCTCCACACCTCCACAGGTATGCCATCGGGACCAACTCTTGATTCTATTCAGAACCTTCCTCACCTCATCCTTTCTAATCTTTGCTATTTCTTGCTTTACAATATTCATATCTTTTCCTCTCATACTCCTTATTCATTAGCTCCTCAAAATACTCCTTCCATCTTCTCTGCACACTCTCCTCGTCTGTTAGCACATTTCCATCTCTATCTTATTATAATCACCCTTATCTGTTGCACATCCTTCCCATCTCTATCTCTCTGTCTCACTAATCTGTACAAGTCCTTCTCACCGTATCTAGTGTTTTACCTGGCATACAAATCATCGTACGCTTTCTGTTTGGCGCTGCGATTCCTTGTGACCCTGTCTATTTTAGTTACTCTTCCTCTGAATGCTGTCCTGTACTTCCTCGTTCCACCACCGTGTTTCCTTATCTTTTTTTCTCCTTCCAGAACACACCCTCCTACCTGTCTTCCTGATCATGTCTGCTGTATTTAGCCAGTCTTCTGAAAGCTCTTCCTAACCACCCAAAGCCTCAAAGCCTCTCAGTTGTGTCTGAATTCCTCACAACATTCTTCCTTTTTCAACTTCTAGCACTTGGTCTTCTTTTCTATCTTTCCTCTTTTCTTCCTGACCACCAGAGACATCTTACTTAAAACCACCTTGCAGTCACTAATCTCTCTCAGATTGCCTCAGAGGTGCTTATGAGAAAAAAATAAGTATGATAAAAGAAAGCCTGAGTGATTATTAAGGCAATATTGCCAATCTTCACAATCTTGAAATTTTACTTCTGCTTCTTACTTCTGCTGCTGCTTTAACCCACAGTGAGTTATAAGCACACTTCATTCTTATGTATATTGAAAGTAAAGTACGTACTCATTTGTCCGGTTAAAAAACTTTTGTATTCAACTCGAGTTTTACGTGTTAAATTTGAAGGTGACTGAGAACTAATACATATCTACGTAACTTAAAAGAAATAAAATCATTCAGTAAGAACGCTTCCCTGCTAAAATGCCCTTGAATGATGGGAAAGTGCAATAAACAGACTGTTTTCCAATTATGTTTTAATTTGGGTCTTTATTTGGGACTTATTTAAATAAGTCTTCGCTTATCTGAAGTAATTACCCTCACTCTGTCACTCCCTCATAATTGGCTCACTAATGGACATGACATTGTTACACGCACTCTTCGTGAATGAAACTAACGATCCCAAACATATCATGATTTAAAAAAAAAGAAACCAAAAAACCCAGACTTTATTTCACAGACTTTGATTTATTTGTCAAACCAAAGAGTGGACTAACAGGTGATAATGGCTTTTTTGTACACTCTTCAGCTTTTACTAATCAGCATGTTATCAGTACACTTTGTCAGATTCTTCCAATTGAATGCAAAACATGGGGGTGACATTTATTTATTTGCAAAAGTTGTTAGGTAAAAACACAAAAAAAACAAACAAAAAAAACAAAATGAAGCAAAAAAAT
This sequence comes from Tachysurus vachellii, assembly GCF_030014155.1. Lineage (NCBI taxonomy): Eukaryota > Metazoa > Chordata > Actinopteri > Siluriformes > Bagridae > Tachysurus > Tachysurus vachellii. Next base: position 18,426,492 of record NC_083471.1, on the reverse strand, counting down.
GAAGAAAAAAAAAATAAAGCAAACTTGATGTGTGGCCCACAGGTATATCCTGATATCAGCTTTACACATCACTATTCACAGCACATAAAATAGAAATACCAGACTATTGAACACACCAGTATATATATTATTTTAAAAATGTGCCTATGGACATTTTTTCAAGATTTTTATCTTCTTTGAATGTTAGCCCCCAAAAAGTACAAAAAACTGTTACGATGTGCACACAAGTCATTTGAACAGGACAGCCTGTGTTAGCAGCGACACAGGGCAATGTTAGACAAGGATTACCATATCAATACCTCCATATAGATGTTAATAAATCAGAATAAATCAAATACAAATGTATGACTTCTTGCAACATTCATCTGTTAGAAAACATGTAAGTGTACATAATGATTATGTTTCATGTCACCATATTGTGAATAAACATTGTTAATGGATTTTTTTTTCATTTTTGTTCTTTCTTTTTTGTTTTACACATCACATTCAAAGTTTTACAAATGATCAATGACGAATGGTTTAAGATAATATTATGGTACATTACATGGCTAAGTGGCCCCTTTCCCCTGCTTTAAAAGGGATATCCACTCCTCCTCAGCATTCAAGAAAAACTGATGATTTTTAGGCTAGACCCTTTCTAGTTATCCCGTTATAAACCTGAATTCATTGATTCCCAAGACAGACAAACAAAACTGAATTAGAATTCTTCATAATCTTTATAGTATATCAGATTGTACATTGATGGTTTAAGTTTGGGTGAAATTTTTTTTCTTACTTTAGATTTACCAAGGGCTGATTTGTGACTTCCATCCTGAGGATTTAACATTAATGAAAAGAAGAAGAAAAAAATACAGTAGTAAAGCTGAGCAATGCAGCAGAAAAAAAAAAGAAATAACCAGGCAATAAAAATAGCAAGAATCTGGACATACAAATAGAAGATAATAGCACATTTTAACAGCAACAAATTAAATACAACCGAGATTAAAGATAGCCCAAGATTGCAAACCCTCCTGGACATTTCTCAGTTGAAAACATTCGATAGCCTGTCTTTTAGGTATCAAACAAACATAATTTCACAGAATTGCACATCTGTAAAAAATTTGCACAAGCTATAAAAAGTTATGAGTGGCAAAGTTATGAAGGTTAGCAATTTTCTTTTCTTTTTTAAGAGTTTTGGAATTATATATCCAATTAAATCTTTCTTGCTCATTAAAATTCCTGTGGCGTTTGGGTGAGAGAGCGGCTTGGTGCAACTAGGCTGTGTGACAAGTCTCTAAGTGTAGCTTTGTGCTGGAAGTGCACTTTAGTATTAATAAGTCCAATCATTTATGTACCTGTGAAAATTTAGCAAGAGCTACATTTATGCCACACTTCTAATACTGATTTCATAAGATTTCCAGTTCATGACTTACATAGTACTTGTATTAATTGGCATACTGTATAAGTATATATACTGTATATAGAGAGAGAGATATTTTTTTAAAAATGCAAGTAAAAACAGATTCAAAGTTATTAATTTAAGTGATAAATGTTTAATATGGAGCAAAAATACAATGTTAAGGGAATTAGATGCCTAACATTTCTAATATAATTTATGCACCATGCAATAATTTAGTGTTTAATATATAATACAAGAGCATCATATTATGTCTACGCAACATCTGTGTTTTATGTAAGTGTAGAATTGATAAGGTGTTAAAATAAAACAGGAAAGCAGGAAACATAAATGCTGTTGTTATAGTAGTGGCGTTTTAAACATCTTAGCAGTTTGCTTATGGTCCATGAAGCATAGTATATCCTTTTATTTTGTGTTGGTTTAAAAGTGACACCATCTAGTGGCTAACATCCCACTGCTTAAGTCACAGTGAAATAAACCCAACCCAAATCCCGTAATTATATCAGAAATGACGACTCTATAATCATAGGGCAAAATGGAACTTGAGCCAATTAATCCCAAGCGCAGGAAATTAAGAAAACAAACATAATGTTAGGGACAGAATTTAGTTTACAAAACTTAAAACAGCAATCATTCCCCCCCCAGGGATGTTTCTTTTTTTCATAACCATTTTGAAGGAAAAACAAAAAAGCAAATGCTATTGGAAATTTATCCTTTATACAGCTCGAGCAAAGTTTATATTGAATCTGGATTTGGTACTGAAGTGTACCAAGCAAGAAAAAATGGGATCTGGGGATTTTTACTCTTCCTCCCTGCATCCAAGTACTTCTGCACGCAGAGTGATCCTCCCATACCATGACCATGGAAGGATCCGGATGAAGCGGGTATAGATGGGAGGATCGATCACGTTTTTCCTGTGTGTGTCATTATCGAAGTTTCCTTGAAACACCTGAAAGAATAAAGATCAGGAAAGTCCAAAGTTTTGATTAGCAGTAAGCATGATGAAATGTACGTTGAGAAATTCAACACAACTTGAATAACTGTAAACCTTCATAGGTAGTTTAGGTCTTCTGAATCTTGTCTACACTGTCCAATTATACATCTGAATTGTGTAGGGGCATCTTTCAGTCCCAATGTACAGTACTGATAATATATTGAAAAAATACTATGTTGAGATCTGAAGTCAGTGACCTTCTTTCACATATGTTAGCTCGGAGATGAAATTTTCTGGTGTTCTCTTCAACTCTTGCCTTTGGATAACCATGGCAGCGTCGGGATTGTGATCTACTAAAAATATGGGGAATGCAATAAAATCTCCCAGGAAATGTATCCTAGACTATTCTTTTTATTTTAAATTAGGCTAGATAAGATGCAAATAAAGGACTACAGGCTATGAAAAATTGTGCAGTGCAATCCCTAGTTAAGTGGTCCAGGATCTACTCCTATATTGCTATAACCAGGAAAGTGAGAAAACATGCAAAGTTTTGAAAACACTGTGCCAGGTTACTGCTATTAAGTATTGTCCAGGCTTTGTTTCATGATATCTTGTCAAAATACAGTGATACCTACTAATACAAAATACCTACTTTTTTCAAAGCCACTGATAGCAGTCTTAGAAAAGTATGCACCTTAAAAGATCTTAGAAGATGCAGCTTAAAAGAGCCTCAGCATAACAGTAACAGGACATCAAAATATTTTTTTAGGTAAAAAAAAAATCTGTTTCTCTTAACGTGAGGGAAAAAAATACGCTGAAGAAGAGTAAACAATTTCCACTTCTCTCTGTATAACCTACGTATGGAGGCAGGGTAAAAGTTCACATGAAACAAGAACAAAAAAAATTGGCTGGTGGAAAACAAAGTTCTCCGGTGGGCTTCAAAGGCAGCTCCATCTCCTTTTTTTAGCATGCAGACAGCCTGAAGTATATCAGCAGAAAGAACAAAAGACAACTGTGGCGAGTCACTGAGTCAGGCTCAGCTTTGTGCATCACAAACACCAAATATACAACTTGTGCATTCTTCTCCAGACTGTTGCAATGCGTTCTTTACTGCCATAGCATCAATCTCAAGTCTGTGGCTTATGGTGAAAGGAAGAGGGGGTGTGATGAAAAATTGATTATCAGAGACACTGTGCTCATTTGCTGAGCTTTCCATCAGCTTCCTGAAATGTTTTTGTTTGCAGATTAGAGTTCTACAAGAAGCATCCACAATCAAGGTTCTAAACAAATGGGTGTCAGAAGGTTTGTAATGTATTTAAATTTATGGATGTGGAAAGTTAACATTTGGACTGTTTTTTGCATCCAAGTTTACTTTTCGGTTTTTCTACTGCTGGTGAAATTTCCAGGCATTCTTTGTATACACCATTACATTTCCTCTATATTTTGCTTTAGAGCAAATAGCAGTGACACCCATTTGATTAGCCGGATATAATCTATCCTCTATAAGAAACATTCTTACTAAAAACTAATCTAATTCATTGTGTTAAGGTTAAGATGCATTAGATATTCATTGTGAAAAGTGTAGATTAGAAGCCAGTGTGACAGATAAGACTTTAACATTTAAACTATATATTGTAATGTTAGAGTGGTTTAGTGATAGAAAGAGGCAGATTTGTTAAAGGAAGTTATAAATGTTCTTAACTTAAACTGGGGCTGTGACTCATGAAATGGATGACTGATTGGAATAATAGCAATGCATAATCCTTTTTCAATTTGTAAATTCAACAGGTTTGCCTCATTCAGTCAGGGAAACACTACGAAGCCTGTTGAATGTGCTCTAGATGTAAGAGAATCTACAACATGAAATTAGCTAGGCCTTTAGGGATACTAGAAATTGATGTACAGTGCAAAGATGCACAAATGATCTGTACAAATACTCTGGCCCCATCACAATGTACCTGGCAATGAAACTTACAGAAGGTTATGGTTAATGAAGTTTTGGATGTCCGGTGGTGCTCTGAAAATTTGGGAAAATCTGGTATTGGATCCACTCGGGAAGGTACAATTATCATTTCTTGTAATATATATAGATAGGTCTAGTTAAACAGTGACAATCCAGAGCCATGGCCAGTCAGCAGACAAACAGGCTAAACACAAATGGTAAAGCACACCATGGATTGTTCTGTCTTGATCCATGCTGTCTGAAAGGCACAATTCTGCACAGTAATCTTAATTTAACTTCTAAAGATTTTGATAATTATCTTTTAGCTAGGATTTTAACAGGTGGTATTGAGAAACTATGGAAAGAATGTACACAAAACAATACCTATAATGAAAGCTGAATATGGAAAGGTCTGCATTTAGTAATTAAATCTCAATATACTGTAGGTACTATGATTCTTGTTTTGGTCATGGTACGGCACTTTCAAGATGATCTTTACAAATGTCCATAAAATTCAACCAAGCTGCCAGAAAAACAACATTTAATATATATTTCCAAAATGTATCAACGTCACTAAAGCACTAAAATAAACAAATCAAGGAGGGCTAATAGAATAATGAGCGCAAATTATATCAAGCTGTATGCTTCATGGATAATTAACCATCTAAATGCACACAACTGTAATAACCAGCCAGCAAATTGTAAAAAAAAAAAAAAAGGGTTTAGCACTGGCAGAATTAAACTATTGTAATTATGACACAAAAAGCAGGTGACGAAATTTTTAAGTGAAAGTTGAAACCAGTGGACTAGACCTGATGAGTCACTCTGTGGAGTGATATTAGGAATACCAGATAAAAGAATTTTTTTTTTTTTTTGCAGGCTCTGAAAGAAAGTGAGCACTGTAGGTCAATTCTAAACAAAATGTTAAGAATTTATCTTCTTTTTCCCACAAGCACAACGATCTGCTCTAACGGTGAGCACTGATGAAATATTTTTGTGTCTAGAATAAAACACCTTTCAGTGGCAAGCTTACTTCAACAGCTAAAGGAAAGATTGTCTAATTTGTCTCCAACTCCCATAGAGGTGTGAGAATCCTAAGATGATCTCTGAAATGCAAGTCAAATCAAAAGAGGCGCTGAATTCAAGCAGATATTACTCGTGCTCCTGTTTTGTAGCTTTATTATCAGGCTTTCTAGACATTAAATATATTTTGCTGAAAGCTGCAGTTCCCAGTCTAGGTTTTATGATTACTGAGAGGCTTAGTGCTACAAGACATGAGATTAAGTGAGTTGAGTGAGTGAGTGGTAGATTAGAAACAGACAGGCACTCCCACTATCTCTTTTTAAAGCTAAAGACTTATTATTGAGACACGATCCCATGAGAGGGATCAGTCTCCTAAGTATTACTTCTGTGCCTGTTTAGGTCATCATTCGGCTCAATTTATAAACACTGAAGTAGAAGAAGCATATGAAGCTAAATCAAGCAGCAGGTCCCTAGAGACCCAGAGAAGATCTGGTTGTTGGATTCTGGTTAATACAGATAAAATGCAGCTCTTACTATGTATTTTTCAATAAGAAAGGAACATGTTTAAGTTTTAAAAACACTTATGATAAACAGTGATCCTTATACTTTATTTAAGTATGTACACTTAAATTCATACCCTGCGATTACTTTCAAGGTGAAAAGCCAGACACATTACACACAAGCTAGAGTAATCGAGCAGAGGCATGGAAAATTGAAAGTTCCATACAAAATCCTAGCTGTTCCTAGGACTGTATCTGGTCCGAGACCTCACATGTTGCACCTGGAATCTGCAGGAGTCAATCTCCCAGTTTGGGAGTCACAGCCGTTTATACTTCTATTAACACTGGGATTACTTGGATGTCACTGTCCACATCTGTTCCAATTATTTTTTCAATCCAGATGCTTCTCTATCTTCTCATGCTCCTGCTTTTTGATGTTACTTTTGGCTGGGATTGCCACATCTATCACAACTGCCATCTGTTGCTCATTTTCAACAAAAACTAAAATCAACTGTCTTTTTCCTCACATATTGCTAATTTGACAGGCTCATGTTCGTAACTTCTCTACATCATCATAAGGATTTGGCTAATTTATCCACACAGGCTGCTACAAGACAAAATTGGAACAGCACCTTCTTACCTCAAAAGCTCTTATCACTCCTTCCACTGCACCTTTCACCCTCAGATCTACTAGAACTGCTCGACTGGTCCCACCATCTCAAGGTAGGTATATATCAAGACTTTTATCTGTTCTGGCACCAAGGTGGTGGAATAAACTTTCCCTAGATATCCAAACAGCTGAGTCACTGGCTATCTTCAAAGGATAAGTGAAGACCTACCTCTTCCTGAAATATTAAACTAGTGGTTATTTTCTTCCTGTTTTATGTATTTGAGTTTTAGGATGATGGTATCCTTAGTCTATGACTTAGTGAACTAGTGTTGATGTATTCATCGATAGAGATGTAAAGGTAAATGTTAACTATCTATGACTGGTTTGTCAGCCTGGAAGTCAATTCTCAACAATTTTCTGTAGTGTTAAGTAAAGTTCTCCCGTTAGTACTTGGAAACTTCTAACCACAAATGTTTCCATACACCATCCCCGCCACATGGTTAAGCATCTCAGTATATTCTGTCCAAGCTTTTATCTTACACCCTGCGACTATATGTTGTACGTTTTTGTGGTATTTTTTCACAGCCTGCAACTTGGGTCCTGTCATCTGTATTAGATTGCTAGCTCTATGGATTTGCTGCTTAGGGGCATTTCTAGTCACTGGTAGGATTTTTTGAAGTCAGCAACGTCCTTTGCCTGCCAAAGATACATCCCATGGAGGGGCTCTTCCACAATATTTTGTCTTCCTCCTCATCACATACTGTTCTGCTGATTGAGGCTCGTTCTTAGCAGGTTCTTCCCAAGGGACCATCTTCCTGATGTGTTCATGGATGCTTCTTGTTTTTTGCGTTATGAATAATGGCTCTGACACTCACTAATCCTTGGCCTCCCACTCAAGGTCTCAGGGTGCTTGATTTTGGGAGGAACCCTACATGTATTGAGAGGAATTCTTTTTGTGTTTAGTGGCATCTGTCTTCTCCTGTGGCCAGATTACTATTCCAGCTGAGTATCTGATGACTAGTAGGGGATTACCTTACCTTCCAATTTCCTATACTGTAAATTTTCCATGTTTCGGTGGTGGCCTAGATGCTATTGATTACCCTGCCTTGGACACTACTCAAGAAAAAAGTGCCAACTTCAAAAGTTAGAAGTACAGGGAGGTGCTTTAGATTAATTTAAGCACCCGTGTAAGCCTAACCCTGATTATAGAAAACTTGTTCCCGTGTAAATACTCAAATAAAATATGATCTCAAATAAAATATGAACTGCTCAATCTGAATATAGCCCTCGGAGTCACACTATGCAAGTGCTTAACTTGAATTTCTTGGCACCTATTCAAGTTAAAATATCCACATGCAGTTCACACCACCAAAGCTGGAAGATACTGCAGCTTTTTCAGTTGTTCCTTGACCACCTCTTTTAAATCGATTATTTGGCTTCAAGGAAAAACAGGGAACAGAACATTAGGATTTCTTAGTAGATGTGGATGCACAATTTAATATGCTGATGTTGGAAGCTATGAACTGAAATATGTGCGTTTTCATTTTGAGATTATACTATTTGGAGCTAAGAAATTATTATTATGTTTGTTCTATCTGCATTCTCTAAAGAAAGTTTGGCAAGGGTTTAATGAATAGGCAGACTGAGTAGTCATTTAGAATTGTTACAGTTTACTATAAGGTTCATAGTTTTATAGTAAGAAAATAAAAATATGTGTGTATATAATGCTGCTCTTTGCTCTGTGTTTTTCAAGAAAATGTCTTTATCAGCATTACCGAGCAGAATATTTAGGGTAGGACATACATCTCTGACTACATAGCTGAGGTCAAAATATTAAAGATCTCAATTTGGATTATCTCCTCACAATGTACACTTCATTCTGAATGAAATTTATTAAAAAAAAAGTAAGGATGTCTTAACAAACCTGGCAAAAACAAACAAGCAAACAAACAAAAACTCATTCTGTTTCTGACTCCACCACTGGAAAAGAAGCTAAACAATAACAACTTGTAACTGTTAAATGATTTAATACCTGATTCTACAAGACTTTACTGTACATCATTCTTTACATCTCTGCTTCTCATACATATGCACATGCTCTTTATCATAGTGAGTCTGTCATACTGTCATACTATCACACACATCGCCAACCCCACTCACATTATTTGGCTCCCTCAGGGCCTGTACTTTCTCATCAGATATGAGCTTCAGCAGCTTGAGGAGGTTCAGAAGTGAAGCTTAGCTAAGGCTGAGTGATGTAATCTCCATACAGCTAGCAGCTGGGTACAGGGCCGGTGGAGCAGCAGGCCTGGTATAGTGCTGCAGGAGGTTGTGAGGGAGTGGCACAGTGCAGCACAGATGGTGAAAGGAGGGGAGCACTGTGCCACACTAGTTGTGCTTTGTATTTACTTAGTGTCAGGGATTGACAGGCGGAAATTCCCATGACCTTCATCAGGGGGTCGGGAAATTCCCAGAGGCAGCACTAGGAGTTCTGGTGTTTCAAAGTTCACTAGCTTGCAGGTAAAAATGCTTAACCCAAGGATATCCACCATCCCTCAAGTGTGAAATTCCATGTGGGATGCAGATTACCACTGCTTCTTGGTGCATTGTCAAACAATCCTGTTAAACCACCTATATATTGGGATAAATAACAATCCACAATTTGTCAAAAAATATATTCCCTCTTTCATCAAACTACTGTCCATCAAGCTTATTCAGATTTCCTATAGCAAAGGTCAACTGGAGGACTGTGCTCTGGATGTAGACCCATTAAAATATTTCAGTCATATTAAATTAAATCATATTGTACAGTACCAGAAATGATAACGGTAAGCAAGAACTGACCATAGTTCAGTGACCTACAGGGTTTTTTTTAATACTTCTGTAGCAAAATCATTATTTAGTGACTAATGATACAGTATGTGATGGGGAAATAAAAAAATCAATGATGAAAACAATGTTGAAAGATGACATATCAAGTACATGATTATTCTCCTCTTTAAGATCAAACTTAATTTCATGACACTAATCCAAAATTATTGTGTGAAGTGACATTATGAAACAAAACATAAATAATTTAAAATTAAATGGAAAAAATTCCAAATGGAAAAAAAAACAGCTCAGACAGGTGCTTTTGGCATCTGTCTTAATGCGCATGTTAAAATAATGCTCAATAATGCAATATTGGGGTTATTAAGGTGTTGGACCACTAATTGGAAGGTTGTAAGCTTGAATCCCAGGTCTACCAAGCTGCCACTGCTGGGTCCGTGAGCAAGGCCCTTAACTCTCACTTGCTCAGCTGTATAAATTGTTAGAAAAAAGAAAAATTAGGTCGCTCTAGATAAGGGTGTCTGCCAAATGCCATGAATGTAATGTAATTTGTAAATATATTTTTTTAATATAAAAAAATATAAATCTTGCAAAAGATGTAATATTGATTGTAGGACATAATGGTTAGTGAATAATAACTAGCATGTGTTTAATATGTAACTGAATAATACACCTTGCATGAATTTATGTTAATAAGGAAAAGAAATGTCAATTGAGGGCATAAATAATACTTTATAGAAGCACAACATTATTTTTTCTCCTGGCAGCTGGCTCGGGTGGCTCTTGCTGCCCTCTTGGCCTTTTCCATATGCTGTACTGTGAAAGGCTGTTTCTGCAGTGCATCAGCACACTCAATCTTGTGTTAATGGCTAATCATAAATAAACTCCACATGCTATATATCTATTTTCATACTATATATACAGAATCATTTGCTCCAAGTTATTAAAGTTATTATCATATTCATTTGAGAGTCAGTAATTTATTATGGATTATTCACAATGCTTGAAATAAAGTAAAACTGCAATATAAAATTTAATCGTTTGCATCTATATAATCAAATAGATGACTAAAAGAAATGGATGATGTGCCTCATTTGATAAAAAGAATATTTTTGCTAATTAAATCCAACATTTTTGTTGCATTTTTTTGTAAATATCAAATATTTGTTTTTTAGTTTGTTTATTTCTTTCTTCTTCAGAATTTCAGTGAAGTCTCAGACTTTTGGACCCCACTGTCTATATCTGTTAGTTACATCAATCATGAGTTAGACTAAAGAGACAAATAATGGAATTGAATGTTTCCAACTGCCTTCATTGGGGTTTTAAATTCAAAATTCACTCACATTAAGCAGTGGCTAAATCAAGAGTTGTAATGTCAGGACTGGCAGCTGCTATTATTTTTCTGGTCAGAGAAGGCCAACCTTAATAATGTCAGTAAAAACCTGTAATGAGGCTGGAATGTAATGCAGTTCACTTTAGCAAGACTGTGCCAGATCTGGACTGTAACCCCTACAGCTTTAAGTATATAAAAAACAAGCTTACAAATGGAAAACATTTTACTTTGAGCCTTTTCTGCTAAAGTGAAGGTGGATCTAACATAAGATGAATTTCTATTTATTTAAGTCGCATTTCAGACTCAGTGTTAACTCTTGAATTACATTCTTAATCACAAAAATATTGAATTAAATGATGGGACCATTGGAAATGTTTACCAAAAATTGACAAACGCATCTTATGTGACATCATTAAAAACTGCGTTATCAGTTCATTCAGGTTCTAACAATATTTATTTCATTACCTCACATTAACAAAATATTAACTTTAGCATCAATAAAAATAACTATTGTCAACATTGTAGGTCAGTAATTTAAATCATGTATTAATTTATATTTGTTGCATTCCTGCACTGACTACTTTGAGTCATGAATTCAATAAACACAGCCTCATAAATAAGAAGGTTAGAATGTTACATGATATGATAAAAACCTACTGAACTTTGGCTTTCAGGTATAAATATTTGAAATTACTTCTGAATTTTGCAAAAGTATTAATTTAGTTGTTTATTCATATCATCTGTTGTGGGTTTAATTTTACTCACTGATTTTAATAAATATTGTTTAACGCAGTTGTTGCAGTTGTTTATTATTATGTTACTTACGTACATTTTTTATCGCACTTGTGTATTACAAGGTTTATTCAAGTCAAATAATTAAATAATATTACTTACATGATCCTTAATTTATTTAATGTGTTACAATAACTGATACTGACATATCTTTCTTGCTGTGTAAAAATAATAGCTGGGGTTAAATGGCATGTTCCAGCAATGTCATGAACCTGGTCACACTAATTTAATAGCAGTTTCACCAAGGAACATAACCTGCAGCTGAAAAATATTACATGGCCTTTATATCTAACTATATTTATTCATCAAAATGGTAATATAAGGTCATAGTGATACTAGTTAATCCTGGAAAAGATAGTTAACCCACCTTTAGCCTCACCATATTATTCAGATATACATTTAGCATATTATTTAGAGATTACTAATATTACTATTATTGTCTGATAGTAATGGGCTAATCAAAGTAGTCACAAATCAGCCATCAAATGAATCAAATATCCACTTGCATTTGATGAGAAATACTTAAACCTTTCTGCTCATAGCAGTCTGTTGACATAGAGACTGTAGAGAATCTGTGAAACTAAAGTCAAGTCAAGTCACTGCTAATCAAACTTGTCTTACTAAGCCAACGAATGATTGAGTGTAATTTTTTTAACCCAAATAACAGCTAAATCTGTCCAAAAGTGAGGCTTAATATGCACACAGGAAGATCAGCATCTAATCTCATGTGATCCTGTTAACCTTCTTTTGATGCACTTCTATTTTCTCACCATAAGGGAATATACCTTTATAGAGGTTAATTAACTCATTGTCACTTCAAACATAGTCATTTATTGCTGTGTGTGACTATGCTTGTTACTGTGTACAATGTCAGATAAAAGCTCTTGGGGATTAGCGGAACACTAGGAAAAGAACTCATTGTTACGTCTTACAACCTACAGAAAACCTTGAACTAATCACTTATTGCAGTCGGAAGTTAAAAAAGGCAGATCAATGATCCTTCTGTTTATTATGTCCAATTTTAAATCACATTTATTCAAGTATTCAGACTATTTATCCATTATTTTGTTCTTTTTATACAATGTTAGCATGCATGGATTTTTCATCCATTTGTTCAGCACCATTGTGGTCAGGGTCAGCGTGCATTCAGAATCGATAAGGATTACTGGGGAACATGCAGCTGTAAGGAAGCAATGCTAACCACTGTTCCAGCCGATATTCCTTCCAATCTTCAGAAGTGGTGAGCTCGGCGTACTAGTACCAGAGTCAGTTCACTCAAGAGATATTCTATCAGGTTCATGCCCAAGCTCTGATTGGGACACTCAAGGACATTCACAACACTCAAAGTTACTATTGTGTTGTTTTGACTGTCTTTCAGATGAATCACTCTGTATATTTTAGGATCTGTTTATAATTCCTCACTTCTGACAACCCCCCAGTCCCTGCTGCTGAAAAACTATTTCATAGCTTGAAGTTGCTGCCCATTGTGTTTCACTGGATGAAACTGGTCACGTGATGAGAATTGCTTAGTTTCTTTACATCACCTTCCTGAAATACCTGACACTCAGGCCAAATAGTGCGTGAGTCAATGAGAGCGTGTGTGTGCCCTGCGATGGGTTGGCACTCCGTCCAGGGTGTATCCTGCCTTGATGCCCGATGACGCCTGAGATAGGCACAGGCTCCCCGTGACCCGAGGTAGTTCGGATAAGCGGTAGAAAATGACTGAATGAATGAACTTTCCTTCAACTCATCAGGAATCTGCCTTTTACTTGACACTTGGTATCCAGCTTGACCCAAAAATCCTGATTATTGGAATGCTACAGATGTTCTTACCTGTCAGGTTTTTCCCATCTCCATACTAGACCTATTTTGTGAAAGTCCGTGTGAGACTTAGTGGTTAGTAAATTCCTTCCATTTAAGGTTAACAGTTGGAATACTTCAGTAAATGTGTGATTTAAAAATTGTAATCATTTTACTAAATATTGCGAAAGGTTGCAGCATATCAAAATGTTGTCAGAATATTTTCTCAATGCACTCTATATCGCTCCTAGTATTTACAAGGACTACTGCACATACACACCCTTCACTTTACACTGCTTTCCTTAGGGAAGCTGTAGACAGTCATCTTTGAACCTGGCTGGACATCCATATGTGCCAGATGGCCAATGGCAACCACTACTAAAGCTCTTTAAACAAACATAGTGGGATTGAGTCAAGCATCAAGATCCATAAAGCCCCTTTTCACAAAATCCTTGAAATTTTGGAAAAGCATTAATGTTTCTATTTACAACCGTATCAATTACCTAATAAATGAAACAAAAGAATGAGTGAGAATGGCAATATGAAATAATATGAAATAATTAAAACCTAAAAGTGAATTAATTAAACAATATGATATGAATATGTTTATGAAATATGACTATAGGTAAATGATTATTTCAACATGTATTTGATGGTTTCTGGATTTAATTGTTTACTTCACTATTCAGGCCTGGATCAAGCCATAAGATAATTTTTCATGAAAACATTCAATGCTAAAGGGAGAACCTCTTTCATTTGAATTTAATTAAAATTGATTGTTTTTGCCTGGAGCACTTTGGAAATCAGAAATAACTGTTCCAAATCTGCAGCTGTTTGTGCTGCTGAGGAGTGTTGAAGAAACTGACCGAATGAGTTTAGTAACTAAAAAGAGAGAAGCATCTCCAAACAAACATCGTCTTAAAATGAGGTTCTATTTAAAACTAATGTAATACAAAATAAATAAATAAATAAATGAAATGTCAGCAAAGAAATTGCATGTCAAATGGTCAAACTTATTTCTGGACTCTTGTTGTTTATTCAACATTGTTAAAAACTTTATTGGCCAGTCAGTGAGTAGGAGGTGGGTGGATAATTTTGGAGAGTTTTGCCCATTTGAATGGCCATAGAGATGCTGTAGAATCATGAAAATCCTATTTAGATGGAGGCATAAATCAAGCTAAAATTATGCTTTAATGGTACAATCTGTGTGAGCCAGTATTAATGATGCTGACCCATATTGAGCAGTTCTTCCTTCTATTGACTTTTATTTGACATGAACAAGGCTTTAGCATTAAACAAACAGTGAACAGTAACAGTAATAAAGCAAAAAACAACATGTTTAATTTAATAATTAAATATAAACAATTATTTTTTTTTTACATAACTATTAACTATTATATCTTTTAAAAGATTTAAAAATATAATTTAAATATTTAACTTGTATTTTTTTTTTCCAATTTGCCATCTCCAGCCTTTTTTTTTTTCTTTTTTTTATTACTTATTGAAGTAATAAAAAGGATAAAAGATACTGATTTAGCTAAAAGGTCATTTTATACCACTGCAGGATTTCTCTACAATTAAATTTTCTGAGTGAAGCTAATTTGTAAGTTTGAAGCATTGATGTGCTAGTCTGGACAAACTTATATAAAGTGCAGATTCAGTGACCTCATGCTAGACACTGGCCCAAATCCAAAGAAATGAAATTGTCTTCTGGTCTGACAAATGGGATTTGAAAAATGTCATTTACTGAAAGTGTAAAGTTGGCAAATATACAGTGCCAGGATGTATGATTATATAAATAACTATATATCATTGCTGCTGTCAGGGCCTGGTTTTCCTGTAGATTCTTATGCAGGTTGCTTTAATGAGTATCTTCTCTTCTGAATATAATCCATACTGGTAATTTTCCACAAGCCTTCTTGGAAGAAGTGTTTCTATGATGATGATTTAATTATGCAAGCTTCCAGATCTCATCCCCAGCCCAGCAGTATAGTGGCCATAGTGAGTCTGTTTAATCTGATTATGTTTAAACCTGTTAGACATTTTCACTACCATTTAAAAATAAACACTCCAAAAGCCACACAATTAACTGGTTAAGCTTCAGTGTATTATCAGGGTATTATGATCAAAGCTCATTTTCCTTCGTAGAATTAAATCCTAATGGCAGGCTTTGCTATTATTTAGTGTAAGACTTAAGGTAAACAATGGCAAGTTGTTCCTGAGGTCATGCGCACAGCACTGGCATTGCACTAAATACATTAAATAGTCTGAAGTCTTTGACATATTGGAGTCGTAACTGTGTATAACCTACTACTGGAAACAATATCTGTGTGAAAGAGATAGTGAAGAGGAGAAAGATGCTCTGGTGAATGTGCTTTTAGAACATGATACAAGAATGGATCTGATAAGGTGTAGGAGATTGAAAATGCTTCAGGCTTTTATCTACATGTGTTTGGCAAGAGATGTAAGTAAGGTTTTACCATATCCCTGACTGGAGAGCCCATATTAAAGCCAAAAAAACCCTAAGTATATTTCAGCCTTGATGTCCATGATAGGGCCTTACCTTATCTTTCTTCTGTTTTTCATCCTGATATATGTGCCATCTTTCTCCATCATTGCTAAAAGCAAGCTTATAGGAGCCCACAAACTGCACATGGCCAAAATCTTTCGCCCCCTGAGTAATGACACCTGTGATTTTGGTTGGCACAAGCATGTCCACCTGAGAGAGAAAGAAAGACAGAGAGAAAGAGAGAGAGAGAACAAATGTAAGAACCTCGTTTTCATTCACAAGTGTGAGTCTTAAAGGTTCCTGAGATTTTGGAATTAATTACAAAGTTGACAGAAGCGAATCAGCAAACATTGCAATATACTGTACTACACTATACCTTTGTAGTATATTGAACATTTTTGCTTAGGCATGTTTGCTTTTGAGTAAACCTCTGAACTGAAAGAGCAAAACACTGCGGACTCTCAGACAAGGGCCCATCTTGAAACACATTAAATATCTTTGTATTTAAATATTTCTCACTATGCTGTTGCAATAGGGGAGAAAAGAGGAGAAAAACTATGACACAAATTTCACACGTAAGGAAAACAGTTTGTATCCCCAATAACCAAAAGTCCAAGAGCAACTAATATTTCCAGCAATGTTCAATGTCATAATAATTACAAATCCTAAAGCAATGTTTCCGAATGTAGACAGGTGTTCTGTGTTACATGAGAAACTTGGCTCTAAAAAGTACAGACATTTGGATTTTATTATCACATCACAATTCACAGATTTACACAGGATAAAATCTATAAATGCTCAATGTCACAAAGTTCCAACAACAAATCAGTCAGTTACAAAAAGACCTAGCAAAGCATACAGAGTACACAGTATACAGTACATTGTACTACAGTACAATGGGTTGCCCAATGCAAGATATAGAATAAAATAAATATTTGCACAGCAGTAAATGTAACTTTTGAGTCTTATATAGTGTCGAGTAAAGTGCCTGTATATTACAGTTCAAAATATAAAGTGTCATTTTGTTAATTTCCAGTTTTGTGCTGTCGTGCATGAGTCTTATGGCCTGTAGGTTAAAAAATGGATAAAAAGAGTAATAAAACTGCAGTAGCTTCTGTCAGAAGGGAGCAGCGTAAACAGGCTATGGTCCATGTAGCTGCTGTCTTTTATGATCCTTTAGGCCTTCTTTAGGCACCGTCTGTTGTGAATGTCCTAGAGAGAAAGAAGCTCACCTCCAGTGATACACCTGGAAGATCGTACACACTGCTTGATTTTTATGGTTTATGGTGCAGTTCCCAAACCAGCAGATAATGCTACCAGTCATATTACCATTTAAGATGCCTATGTCACCCATACATTTTGACCTCATTTGACAAATTTATATTTTTGCAGTTGTGTATAAATGTTTGTGCACGTTAAACCAAACTAAAGATGTTCACAGGATAGAAAAAGTTTCATAAAGTAATGATTTTCTATGTGTATGTTTATGAATGCCAATCATTGGTAGTGATACTGACAAAACCTTAGAAGGCAAAGCTCGCAGCTGAAATGATAAGTTAAGGGCAAGGTTTCTCAAAGATAGAAGTTCAATTATTATAATCTCTTCCTGTCACAACAGCACCTTTAACCACAATAGAGAAAATCTGATCTAGATGTGAATTTATTTTTAGTGACGTGAAAAGAAAAAGTTCCACATATACAGTGCATCACACTTTGCAGCTTCAGACACACCAGATCAGTCACTTAGTGCTGGCTCTAATAAAGTGTTGCATGACATTAAAAAAGATTAGCAGAACCGATTTATACACTGCCGGAGCCGGAGCCTGCCCTCCTTTTATACAAAGACAAAACAATGCAGCGGCCCACGACCATCGATTCAAGTGGGGATGGATGATAATGACATAGCCTCTAACAAAAGTAATAATGACATAATGTGAAAGTTATAATGACATAGACTCAACATTTCATTAAGAGGCTATTACATTTGACTTTGTTTTACTGTTTTAATTACCAGAATGTTTTTATTATCTAGTGAGTTTAGAGTAATTAAGAGTCAACACCACATAGACATGCAACATACAGTCGATGAGCATTGCAGCTTATTTTGCGCAGTTTTAGAAATACTTTTGTTCAACTGTGATTCAGTTTATTCATTTGACAGATTTCCAGTTCATACCAGTACATCTCAAAAACCACACATACGTGTGTGTGTACCCTGCTGTCCTTGTCCTATGGTATAGAACAGCATGGTATACACACACACACACAGGCACACACACACACACACACACACACACACACACACATATTTCTGATGTACAAACATTATCCAGTCCATAATCCCCTCTGAGAGCCCCACCTCTATTAAAACCCCACCTCTAGCTATGAATGAGCTGCCATTGGTTATTTTTGTATTAAAAATGTGTGTATATATTCTCTAAACCGTCGTACTGCTTTTTTTCTCCTTTGTCAAATCTTCAGCAAAACACTAGGGGAAAAAGCCCTAGCAAAAACTCACAAGTGAAAATGCCACAGCTGAAGCTGAGAAACTGTATCTTAATCAATGCAGCCACTAAAACTTAACAAAGCACCTCAAATTCCACAACAGCCCTGAAAGAATATGTCAATAAGGATTATACATTACAACATAACCCTCTGGACTTTTGCCGCTACTCTGCACACTGCATCTGCCTGTGTGTTTGTGTGTCTGTGTGTGTGTGTGTGTGTGTGTGAGAGAGAGAGTGTATATGTGAGAAAGACACTTCTAAACTAATTGCACCAGCTGTGGTGGTAAACAAAGCGGGTTGTGAGTGAATGGGAATGTCAGGCCAGTGTGTGAGCGCTTGATTACACACAGAAGGTTGCACACAAAGCTAATCTTGTCCTGACCAATGATTCATGCTAGCCACCAAAACAACAGCAGGCCTTAAAACACGAGTCATAAATGGTTGCTGTCAAAATAAATAAGCAAATAATTAAATAAATAACACACACACACTTTAATTCTCTCCTTAAACTCATACACCCTATGCTTTGATGAGTGTAACTGATTTAGGGTGAAAATGAGATTGAGATTTGCCCTCAGCCCCGTAACCTCCCTCCTGAGGGTCTAATCTCCCTACACGAGCATGCTTTGAAGTCTGTGAAGCCAGGCTTGGTTTGCTTGTGGCTGCCTCATAAAAAATCAATTGAGACGCAATAAATAAATAAATAAATAAATGAGTGGGGAAAAAAATATATATACTCCTCAGGGCCTATCCAGCTGTGACAGAGTACACCACCCACACTGCTCAGCCTTCTCTCTGCCTCCTTGCACTGTTCGTTACATGTCCCTGGGTTTCCTGACAGCAAATATATCTACTGTCAATTGAAAATGTATTAGGAATAATTAAATGAAAAGTAAAAAAAAAAAAAAAAAAAAAAAAAAAAAGATATATATTTTTTAACCAGATTAAAGTAATCTTCCCCAGGAGAATTTAAAGCTTGATTTAGAAAGAGAACAAAAGAACCGTCTAACTCGCTGGTTTAAAAGAACTCTACACTGCTTCACACGATTCCTTTCCTGAAGCTTGCATAATTTAATTGTCCACATGGAAGGTTTATTTGCAATCATTTGCATTTTCTGACCCAGATTCTTGCTTCCAGTTGAACAGGGGGCCAAAGTTCAAGCAGAGTCAACGAAATGCACACTTTATACAGAAGTCCAGCTGTGTTCAGACCCTCAGGTTAGATAACACTATCGATGAGTCATGCTATATTTATGTCCTGTATTATGTATAGAAATAAGATTCGCTCAACTACATTCAGTGTCTGTTAGGTCCATCATGTAGCACTAGAACAATTTGCTCTCAGAGAATTACACACGGTTCCTGTAAACCACTGAGCTAGGTATTTTTGGTCCAGGTAAATGTGCGTCAGAGATTTAAGGCATGGAGCAGTGACTCACTGGATTTGTCTTATAGTCTTAAAGTTCATGTCACTGCATACATCATAACACACAGTGGTATAGGTGTAGAAAATATAAATAAAAATACAGTGTTTTGGACAGTGCGTACAATATAAAAAGCCTGCCCTTAAAATGACAGGTTTTTATGATAAAGCCGCGATAAATCAAACCTGTCTAATAATCTGTCACATGTAAAGTTAGAACTCGGGAAAAAGGCAGATTTGTCTATTGGTAAATTTCAATCAAATACAAATAAATTCATAATAATTTAAGTCTTGACAGTTCCTTAATGTTACCGAACACACAGACTCATACTCTACACAGCCTTTGGCAGATATGGTGAAAAGCTGCAATAACATTTTATTGCTTTTTACTAAAGAATAACCTAGAATTAACAAGACATACAAGAGAATCTAGCTAAAGCAACAATTTTGCATTTTCTTTTAAAAAGTAAACCCGTTTTCTCTCAAATAATGAAAAGTGTCGCTTAAGTACTAGTATTTTGGGTTTGATTTATTCGGCTATTTATATCTACTCCGTTAACTCTGCTTAGGATTTCCTCAGAAAACAAGCTGTGTTGATGACTAAGCAGATGGAAATGATAGCACAGTAAATTCAACTTTACTTACTATAATAGATGGAAGTGAAGGTCAGAGGAACCACATAATAAGGATGGAAGCAAGTTTGCAAATAAATTGCATAAAATCAGGAAAGTCAGAGGCCTCTACGCAAACTCTAAAGTTAATTTAGCGACTAATAAAATTGAGCGGTCTAGCTGAAGAAAACGCATTAAACTTCTTAAGAGAATGAATAAATAGTCAAACCATTAAAATGACATTTGTAATAGTAAGTAAAATAGTACTTCTAATGCTTGTGTAAAAGAATTCAGGATGCCGTTGTATAGTTATTTTACACAAGATCTACAGATAAGATAAGATTCTCTCATAGAGCATTCAGACCCACACACCACACACACATACACACACACACACACACCCCAAATATACATATATATATATTTAAGCAGATTTAATAATGTGCTTAAATTTGGTTTCATGGTTTGAGCATTAAAAAAAAAATCTGTAATTTTTTATGACATAAAGAAAATTTGCAGACAGTATTATCTGTTTAATCTTTTTATTTGCTTGATATTATTATATATGATCCACTGGAGACTGCCACCTTTCTTTAGGTTTTCTAAAATAACATGCCTGCAAGGAACATGGCAGTTCCTTTTGATTCTTCTGCATAGCAGGACAAATTCTGATAAAAAATGGTTGTACATTGTAGTGAGGAAGGCATCTAACAATAACCAGAATACATAAAACAGATATCCCATCTAAGTATGATTACAGTATTGTTGTGTGCAGCTGATGAAAACTGAACTGTTAATACAGTCAAACTAATTATTATTTATCTGTGTGACTTTTTTTTTGCAGCTTCTACACAAGACAACCACGATAAAACTAGATGATTGTGTTATTAAGAACTATGATGAGAGAGAGAAACACCATTGGTATCAATGAAATTGCCTTTTTTTTTTTTTTTTGCTATAACAGTCATTAAGAAAAAAAAATTATAAAATTACAGAAATGACAAAAACTACAAAAAAAAAAAAAAAAAAAAATTACACTTCTGGAAACTTTAGGAATGAATGTTATAACTTGGAAACAAACATGGACTGGATTCAGCTATAAATGTTTGTTAAAGGCGTGAGTGTGTGTGTCTGTGTGTAGGTATAAAAATATATCATTTGGCGCATGCAGCTGCAGTGACAAACATCATCTTATGGCGCTGGATTACTTTTATAATTTACTCTGATCCTCCTTAGCACAGGAAAGAAACGGGTTAATGTTGATTAGAATTTAAAGCTGGGAGACCTGATTGTTTTATTTACTTTATTATTAAGTTTGATAAGGAGGATCAATGTAAATTTTGTAAGTAAGTAAGTAAATCAGTTTAAGTCATTTGGAATTGATGCAGGTTTCAGTCATATTCTTTCTTACACAGTAGAGTGTGTTTTCTAACATGTACTAGCGTTCTTAAGCTGGTTATTAATCACACATAAGTTCACAAGACTCAAGGTTAGCTTTTTATCAGTTAGTGATTAGTACATTACTTAACTTATCAATAATTAATTGAATAGAATAGGATAGAATAGAAGCCTTTATTTGTCCTCATATCAGCTCATTGCAATTGGCAATTGTTAAAAATGCTATACAAATAAACGGAATTGAATTGAAAAAAATTTGTCACATATACTGTACATAACAGCACAGTGAAATTCTTTCTTTGCATATTCCAACTTTGGAAGTTAGGGTTAGAGCACATATGGTGCCCCTGGAGCACTGAGGGTTAAGGGGCCTTGCTCAAGGGCCCAACAGTGGCAGTGGATTTCTCAATCAACAAACCAGAGGCTTAACCTCTAGAGTCTCCACTGCACCTATTCATATTTAATACTTAATTTTGAAGTATTAATTCAGGGATTAGTGGAGGATTATTTATGTACTGATAGAATAAAGTGTTAGAAGATAAGTGTATTATGTGATTTAACTTCAGGAATGCTAATTGTGTGTGCAAATAAACACCGAGAAGCAGTCGACATTTCTTAAAATAAGTCAAAATTAACACCATAAATATTTGCTAAATCTGAATAGTGAGAAAGTAATGTGTAAGCCTTAATATCTAACACTACCAGATAAAATTGGTTTTATATTCCAGATTTGAATGACATTTGAAAGACCAGGAAAAACATTTAAAAACTCAAGTGAGCAGCGCCAGTTCTCTTGTGTATTCATTTACACATACGTACTTATTACTTATCTACAATACCCTCCATTAATATTGGCACCCTTGGTTCATATAAGTGGTGTTTATTGTTTATTATTATTTAATATCCATGAGAGCAGAGTAGTTTAGTGATTTTTATTTTTTTTTTCACAGCCTTCTTCATTATCAGCCACAACACCTGGAACAGATTGCACACACATTTAGAATCCTAGTAAATCAGGTATTTTATTTATTCTCTAATATCTATGTTTACCACAAAGGGATTTTTCATTCAATATTTTTGATTATGATTAGATTTTTTTTTTTAATGTGAAAGTCTTAATAGCTTCAGCACAAAATGTGACACCAAGACTGAAAAAAAAAAACAAATTGGAAAAATGACAAATATTAGTAGATCCGTTGGTTCATATGCATTGTAAATCCTGATCAACATTAATGAACGCTCTGAGTGAGGATGAATGTTTGATGTGTTGTATTTCGTTTATTATATCTGACATTTAATCAGAGGTATCCCCTACCTTCGTTTTACTGCTATCTACTTTCAGACACAATTAACAATTCCTCTCACACCCTGCTATGTAAATTCTGTTTTCTTGGCTCAGGTGTTTCCTTACGTATGCTGCTGCCCAAACCCCCCACCCCCAAACATGAAGACATTAAGAAAGGCCGCCTGATCATCACAAACACACGTTCCTCTTATCGGTGTTGCTGGTGCTAATCAGGGCCATGCAATCGAGAAGAAATCAATCTTGCAGGAATCTAATTAATGTCACAGCCCTGCACTCCTGCACTTGTCTAAAGACAGCGGGTAATTTGCAACAGTGCTGGAATCTGAGGCAGATCGGCATGGCTCTGTATCGAGATGTTGCTTACAGTGATCCCTGTCTATCACGTCTATGATAAAACTACAACTGCTGGTGTTGGGTAATGTAATTTTAGCAAACTGAACTGTAGAAGTGCGAAAGTGAGCTTAGAATTTTAGTATCACTGAAATTGCTTTTTCTTTTTCAACTTAAATTAGGTAGAGTTTAAAGAAATAATGTCTAATTATTTTACATACATTCCTCCAGTGTGGTTTTGTGCATAATGTAAATGTACATAATTGTATTGGCTTTTTGTTTCAGCAAGTCTTTCATATGTAAATTAATTAAAAAAAAAAACAGAAGCTCAAGGGAGGAAATGTGAAAAGTAACACCCATGAAACACTAGACTCCTTTTTTGAGTTTCAAGCTTGCTCTCTCTCTCTCTCTCTCTCTCTCTCTCTCTCTCTCTGCCAAATGATATTATTAAACTATATGCATATGACTTGACTATGATTTTTTAGATCACTTTTTTCATGTTGGTCTGTTTTCACTTTGTTTAATGGTTTCCTCCAGCCTCCTGGTGTTCGGCTAGCCACTGACCACAGTAGAATTTCTCTTCTTGTACAGTATCTCTACCCAAAAAATAGCGACGCAACAGCACTTTAGTCCTTATATCTGTCCAGCAATCCATCTCCTTTGTGCACGCTATTCAAACAGATCAGCTTCCAAAGTTTTACCTTTAATGCTAATACAGTCAGCACCATCATGCTTATCGTCTTGGAGATTGCTGACATCACAATGGCAGATACCTGGTAACTTACTAGAATAACAAAAATGCAGCACCAATCAACAAATGCTTTCAATTTCCGTAAATAAAATGCCATTATTTTATAATCTCGCTCAAACCTCAGGCTCCGATCTGAATAATTTCACTTCTAATGAAAAAGACTGTTAGATTAAATCTACAATAGGTTTTCGAGTTTGTCTTTGAAGAGAAATGGAGGCCTCGATTGCCAGAGGAGTAGTCTTAGATTAACCGCCATGCGATGTTGTGATACATTATGACAGCTGTGTAATTTACAGCAATGGCTGGGATACATCAGTTCAGTGAGCAGTGCAGTGATTTGTGCCCACGGCTTTGCCTTGTGATCAACAATACTGCCGGCCAATTATGAAAAGTAGCAACTACAGAAGGATGCAATATGTGCAGCTGGCTTCACAGCAGTGTTAGTGAGAGATATAATTACACTGTGTGTGCAAGTATGGACAAGGACACAAACATACATACATACATACATACATACATACATACATACCTATCTATCTATCTATCTATCTATCTATCTATCTATCTATCTATCTATCTATCTATCTATCTATCTATCTATCTATCTATCTATCTATCTATCTATCTAAACCTAGAGCTGTCATAAAGATAAATGAGCAATGGCAAGGGAAAGTTTAAAATATCTTGTTTATAGTGTGAATAAGTCTGATTCTTTGACAGATGAATGAGAGGCCAGACATTTTCTCAATTGCCTGTGACTCATCCATGACACAAGAGGAAATCTCACAACAAATCATAAAAGTGTTAAGTGAATCTGTTCTGGTAGAAATCTTAAACAGGAAATAAAGCAAAATACATGGATGCTATAATAACATGATATGGAAAAGAACTGTAACTGAAAGAAAGAAAGAAAGAAAGAAAGAAAGAAAGAAAGAAAGAAAGAAAGAAGAATTGATGTATGAATGAATGAATGAATGAATGAATGAATGAAAACTATTTATATGGCACATTTCATGCATTCAAAATTCAGCTGTATAGTAATAAAAAAGAAAGAAACAACAGAGTATTCAAAAAGAAAATAGTAAATAGGCAAAAGAAAATGTTACTTTGACTAATGACTAGGGATGTACCGATACCACTTTTTCTCTTCCGATCCGATTCCGATACCAGCGTTTGCCAGTATTGGCCGATGCCGATCCGATATCTGTGTTCTTTTCTACCTTTAAAACTAAAGAATGTATGGTTATTAAGATTTATTTGTTTCTGGAAATGAAATACAAAAATCCCCATTACTGGATGAAAAATGAAAACACAAGAAACCTTAAAAAAGTATTAATGCAGTAGCAAACAGTACTTTTAACAGTTAGTGGTATTACAATCTAAACCATATATACTGCAATTATTAAATTAAATTATTTTCTGAAGAAAAGGCAATATTTTAAAGTGTATCTTAAATTAGAACTCTTGAAACACAATGCAAAATGTATTAAACAGTAAATCTTGCACCCAAATGAGCGACATGTTTAACGCGCTGAGGTAAATGGAAAGGGTGCCTGCTAAACTTGCCTGTCTGTCTCAGGCGGTTGTGCAACATATTTCCTATAAAATGTATTATATTTATTTTCATTAATGCAATTTATTATATAAGTGTATTTTTCTTATAAGTTTAAGCAATAGTGTATGATGTTTGCTGTTCATTAATCAACCACCACACCATGGGCGTCGGAAGCAAATAAATAAGTGGGCGTGTCCTGTCCCACACACATATAATGGTTCCGAAGCCCATGGATAAGTATGCCCATGTAGGTAAAACGCAGAATGGAGTTTAATTTATTAGGGAATTCCTCAAGCAGAATGGATTCGACTGGCAGCGCTCTGAAAAGTAATAAAAAAAGACACATGCGCTGAATAGAGACGGTAAAAGTGGGTGGGTCCAATATTATTGGTCTTAAAAAGTGGTCCTGTCCCACCGACATATAATGGTTCCGACGCCCATGACCGCGGGTAGCGGATTTGGATCGGTCACGCACCACCGATACCCAATCCACTCAAAATGCTTGGATCGGTGCCGATACCGATCCAAAACATCGGATCGGTACATCCCTACTACTGACAAAATTATATACAAACTTATTACAGATACAGACTTATTAATTAGTTAGTTTGTTTGTTGCTCAGTGATATACTGTATGAAGCCTGATGAATGTTTGCCAGAAATTTGTATCATTTACTTACTTAATTTATACAATATGTAAAGACTACCAGAGCTGAACCTAAGGCATGATTTGTGCCATAGTTTTTCAGCTAATTAGAGATATACATAGATATATCATATATATACATAGATATATCATTGATTAGAGAAAAAAACAAACAAACAAAAAAAAACAAGTCCTAGTTCATATTTCTAAAAGAAACAGGCAGCTAATTAGATTATGCTAAAACTGGTCTAATATCTTGTTTTTCTAAAATGTATTTTTATATATTATATAAGAATAATAATACCTGGACTTGGACTCATGATCCATAAGCCCGTGTCTGATATTTCCTTACACTACATTTTAGTAGAAAAAAGAAAAATATTATATACTCTCCAATAACATGCGTGGTACTTGCAACTGTTAACACTAATGATTAATTAGTATTCAGCCATCAGTCATATCACCATGTTATTTAATGCAACTGTGGAACCATTATGGAGCATAAGGAATGAGTTACATTTCCCTTTTTCCTTAATAAGATATAAGCGTAGAGCTAGATAGAAAACCGGATGTTAAGTTCTATCATTAAGGATGATCATTCTATCAGGTAATGTCACACATGGTCATATCTACAGACAGGGTTACGGAAAATGTAACGAATTAAAAAACTCTTGTTGCTGTAATGGAATAGTTTTTCTCAGTATTTTTATTGTATTAAGTAGTTTTAAATGTCTGTGAATTAATTTTACCGTAAGTATGGTTTAGGTGCTGTAACAATACTTCTTTCTGACTCTACCGACAGTAACTGGACTGTTTATTCCATTCCAATCATATCAAACAACATATAAACTTAAGTGGTGCTGCCTGCTGATAATCTTGGTGGTGATTGGGGTCAATGCAGAGGATACGTCAAGCAGCATTACAGTTACGGCAACGGAATATCCATGGCCACAGGTACAAGAGCCTTTTATAGTCAAGCTCAAGAAGGACAATGCTGTTTTCAAGGAGTATCCGGTCAGCTTTTCCTTCCTAAGCATATCAAGACATCAGCATTCTGGAATTATGCCTATTTCTGAAGAAAAATATACAGTATACAGTATGTTATATGGGGTAAAAGCACTCAATAGACAGTATACATTACTACTCATTTAGTAGTTTTTAAGACTGGTACTTGTACTCTACTCACAAGTTTTGGGATATAAAAGAACTTTTAGCTGAGTATGATTTTTTGGTAATCTTTCCATCCCTGCTAGAGATGTTTTTATACATCAAATACACATGCATACTGATCCAGAGTATCACAGCAGAAGTCCCAAGCTACCTATCATCAAGAGATTACAAGATATCGTGTTTGACCAATGGCGTCTGAGTGAAAAGGATGATGTTATTGAACTTTTCTGTCATTCTGAATGGCACTCATCAATCGTATGTGCCTCTGAGCTCATATGTAAGCATCGCAGCAGTTTGCATCACTTCCAAATGTCAGCTGCCCTGTGGTGGGGCAGAAACAGCTGGTCAACATGATGCCATGGCAGAGCTGCGTATATGACTCAGAAGAAGCACGTGCTAGCCCTCATCCTCTCTAGATGGTAAATGTTGTGCGATTGAGAAGAACTTAATAGTCATGATCATCCAGCTAAAATAATGATGTACATATTGTAGTGCAGAATGAACGTGTGACTAATATTTCAAGACCAGAAGACTGCAAAAATGGTTCAAAGGTTCATCTGTTACTAAAAATCATTACCATATCGTCACCTCTAGCAGGGGTTCAAGCGTTTTTTTCTGCAGACAGGGCCTGCTTTAACTGTAAAATAGATCCTATAGACTGCTTAAGTACGCTTTAAAGAACATAATCCTAACTCTACAATTATTAGGTTCATTACAAAAAAGAGAACAATAAAACTTGGCTATAAAGTTTTATTTCTGGACTTTCTACTCGATGAAGTACTGTCCAAGTACTACATTTTGTGCTTGTTGCTTGCCTTGCTTGTTGTCAGGTTATTGAGGTTTGGATTTTAGTCATTCATTTGAAGTGACTGGTCAAATAGTCTAATTACTGGAAATACTCAATAAGAAATATAATAACTTGAACCATAGTGTGTTGCAATTTCTACTGTAAAAATAAATAAATAAATAAATAAATAAATAAATAAATCCTGAAAATGCATCACAGGCCCTCAGGGTTTCCACAACACACTTTGAATGATAAACAGAGAAGATATAAAAATGTATAAATTGATATTATATAACCCACTGAATCCTCTAGGACTAGTCATCATTTCCCCATGATTTCAACTTTATTTTGAACCACGAATCATGAATCTATTTATTTTTGCAATATATTATTTTATATTATTACTTGTGTAATATGTAATTAAAATAGAAATGTCTAACTCTGATTTAA
This sequence comes from Tachysurus vachellii, assembly GCF_030014155.1. Lineage (NCBI taxonomy): Eukaryota > Metazoa > Chordata > Actinopteri > Siluriformes > Bagridae > Tachysurus > Tachysurus vachellii. The sequence continues at coordinate 18,397,890 of NC_083471.1, read as the reverse complement.
ACCTACAGAAGAAAAAAATAATCATGTTTATTTACATTAGTCAAGAAATGAAGCATAACCAGGCCTTCTGCTCAAGGTGGTAGCGAGAAATATAAGCTGAATCAGTGCTGAACCAATAGAAAAGCTGTGCAGTGTGTGTGCATAAAAAAAATGAAGAAGAAGAAAAAAAACTGCATTTCCAATTTAACAGAAGAAACCTTCAAACCAAGAGAGTAGAATTTCTATAGACTTAGCAGTGCTTAGGCAAGATTAGCTTGGTGATTCTGGCATCGTCATTATATGGTTTGAGTATTATTGCACATATTTGACTAATCAGCTCTCACCATCTGGAAGTTCAGCTCACTTAGCTTAGGCTTCTGATAAATACACCATCACATCTACAAGTATCTAACGCAGAGAGTGTCACCTTTCATCTTGTTCCTTTTTGGCTAGTTGCAAAAAGGCTTTAGAAAGAAATAAAAGCCATTTCTTTCCCTGTTTTGCTCAGAAGACCATGGTAATGGGGTTAGTAATAGAAACAGCACTCTAAATGAGATAAAAATGCCTTAATAGAGTAGCTTTCATGCCAAAAAAAAAAAGTCTGTTACACAAAGGCAAAAACATAAGAGTTAAACATAAGAAAACTTGGCAGAAGTAATGTTTCAATATTCAAGGCTGAAGGAGTAGAGTCAATAAAGTGAGCTGTGAAATTTTTTTTACAGTCAAACATAAAAAGGCAACAGAATATACCACTTAGAGCCATAAAGAAGGGAACAGGCATTTCCATATTTTGAACAGCTGTTAAAAAAACACTAAAATGGCATTCATAAGCAAACCCAGTTTATAGAGATACAATACAAAAGATGCCTGGCCAGAAGCACTGGTTAGCCCTCACACTTGGACTGATGGTATCTTTTATCTGATGGAGAAGAACCAGATAGTGTACTAGTGGGACAAACGTCTGTGGACACCAGACTATGACATACATGCTATTGTTGAACATCCCATTTAAGATTTAGTCCTTCTTTACCTTAATCAGCCACAAGAGAATTAGTGCATTAGGTCGGGCACTAAAGTTGGCACTTATATTTTCATATTTTATATAGTTTCTTTTTATATAGTTTATACTTTTTTTTTATTTATCTACCTCCTTTTGGTTATATTATTTTATCCCAAATTGTATTCCTTATGTTTGAATAAAGGACAGATGCAAAAAGCATTTCACTGCATGTCGTACTCTGTATGTAGTGTATGTGTACAGTATGTGACAAATAAAATTTGATTTGATTTTTGTTTTGATTTGATGTTGGGTAAGGAGGCCTGGGTGCGTCAGAGTTCCTATTCATTCAAAGATACTCAGTGGGGTTAAGGTTAGGGATCTTGAGCTCTTCGTTACCAACCTTGACAAACTATGAACATAAGTTAATCAGAAACTGTAGTGCAAAGGCATACAGTTGTGCGATTCCTACTTTTTGGCAACATTTTTATAGTAGCAACTCATTCTCATGCACATAGACCATAGATTAGAAGACCAAAATAAACAGATTTAAAAATGTGTCTCAGGTGGCAGCCCTTGGAAATTTTTCACAAAAGTTAGGTCTTCACGGGACTTTGTTCTTTCTGGTCTCTTGGGCACATGACTGTTATAATTCAAGTGATAACAGGAAACCACTTGAGGACTTGTGGATGTTCTGCATCATTACACACAACTATAAATGGTTAATAAAACAACTCAAACATTCAATGTGTTTTGTTTTAGGGCTATAAAACACTTCGACACATGCTGTTATTGGAATACTGGCATTATGTTATTGGCATAATCCCCCTCAGGGTCATAATAGTCCTCTTATGTATTGGGCCACATCACATCATACGGCACTGATTATTTTCCTATAAGTGCACAGCTTATTCTGTTTTGTTCTTTATGTAACCCAGAAACACATACTGGTGCTGTATAGTGAAAATTATTCATGCTGTATAATGAAAATTATTCATTGCATATTCATTTTTGTATTTTAATGATTGTTAGAACCATGTCAGACTATAATTAGCAAATACATTTGGGCTACAATATTTCTACAGGTCAGGTTCAACATTTTTATCAATGACTCAGATGAATGAGTCAATGAATCTAATAAGACAATGAATCTAAGGTTTGAACACATACATGCACAGACAGACCAAGATGTAATACTGCCAGTTCTTGCACACACACACACACACACACACACACACACACACACACACACACACACACACACACACACACACAAACAAACAAATAAATAAATAGACACTAAATGTGTAAAATTTAAGCGACTGGTTTACTCTTCTGATGGGAATCATTTTATGACACAAATATCTGTTACAGTTTCTTTTTATGGGCTTTTACTTTAATCATATAACACTATTCATGAAATGCAATTTCTAAATGACTTCTCATTTCAGTATATTATGTAATGAAATATGATTTCGAGTTCAAATGATCGCCTCCTCACCATTAACAGTAGAAACACAGAACAGAAATCAGAAGTGAGGTCACCAAGGCCTTTCTATTCACAATGTGGACAAGGATGGAAAACAAGCAAACACAGGAAAGCATTTTTTTTTTGTTTAACTGCAAAGGAATAACAACCTGCAGAGACAGCATGAGACAGATGCAAGCAAGCGAGATAAATCACCACTTCACACTCGCTTAGAGGAGAAACAGAGCTATTGGTCATTTTGCAGCTACGGCTAATGTTATGGCGTATTATGTCGAATTTGTCTTATGTTGAAATTTGATTGGTCAGAAAGAGTTGATTTATAGCTCAGATCATATACATGATACCACCTGACACTTGATTGTTCATTATTTTCATAACAGCAAGCCACATTGTGGGGCATAATTTTGTTGTAGAATAAAAAGCAGTGGGACAGAATAATGACCACCTGGTGACAAAAGAGATCTGATAATGAAAAGCTTAACAAGGTGAAAGGGTCTAGAGAACAACAGAAGGAAAGCCTCCCATTTTTGAGTGCAGATTGTTTTGTTTGTGATGTAATGGCTCAGGGTGATGTTGAGGAACACAGCACTCCAACAGAAGGCTTAGGTAACACAGTATGTATTGCTCATACTGATGTTACAGGATACTGATCTATGCCTGCTACATTAATAATTCATTGCCACCCTTTGTTCATTCCGATATAAACCCTTTTCATGTGTGTTACAGAACGTTAACACAACGTGACAAAATAATAATAAATAACAATAATAAATCCCATACAGCTACAGCTTTGATACTATTGGTATTTTAAGCATCACAGTGAGAGGAAAAAAGCTCATGTTTTCACACAAACACACACACACACTTCTGCAGTGTGCCGATGTGTGCATCCGTGACAGGTTGGAGTTCACTGAGGCAAAATATCCATAAACCAATCGATAGCAATGAAACTTTTGGTACCTAATACGACCCTCAAGCTATACTCCTGGGGTGATGCTGAACCAGTTGTGCCTCACTGAAGCAGATCTTGGGTGCTGGTGCAGCTCACAAATTCCTGTTAAAGAGCTCAAAAATACACTCCAGGTGAGAGTCTTTGCTTTCTGAGTCATCCTGGAGCCCTATAAAATATAATTAGTAAAGGGGGCACTTACGGTGGCCGGGAAGTGCAAAACAAATTAACAAAACCCAAACCAAATTAACAAAACCAAAAACACATTAACAAAACCCAAACCAAATTAACAAAACCCAAACCAAATTAACAAATTCGAAAACACAACGACAAGTCAGACAACCCAGAAACGGTAGTGTATCGTTTTTTGAATGGAAACTTACCGATCATTGGACAAGACACCTGTCACTCAAGATATACAGGTATGGAATCTTATGTGTAATGTGTAAAGTTCTCCGTTTAAATAAAGTTCTCCGTTCAAGAAAATAACACAATTAATCCACAGTAATCCATTCCATCCATCCATTCCAACTTTTCCCTGTGGCAGACTGTTGAACTGCATGTATACTTTGAGTGACAGGTGTCTTGTCCAATCACAAACTATACCAACCGCTTCCGGGTTGTCTGAAATGTCGTTGTGTTTTCTGATTTGTTCATTTGTTTTCTGATTTGTTAATTTGTTTTCTGATTTGTTAATGTGTTTTCTGATTTGTTAATGTGTTTTCTGATTTGTTAATGTGTTTTCTGATTTGTTAATGTGTTGCGTGCACCGATTCAGACAACCCGGAAACGGTAGGTATAGTTTGTGAATGGAAACTTACCGATCATTGGACAAGACGACTGTCATTAAAGATATAAAGGTGAATGAAAGGTGTCTCGTCCGATGATGGTAAGTTTCCATTAACAAATTATACCAACCGCTTCCGGGTTGTCTGACTTGTTAATGTGTTTTCGGTTTTGTTAATTTGGTTTGGGTTTTGTTAATTTGGTTTGGGTTTTGTTAATTTGGTTTGGGTTTTGTTAATGTGTTTTCGGTTTTGTTAATGTGTTTTCGGTTTTGTTAATTTGGTTTGGGTTTTGTTAATTTGTTTTGCACTTCCCGGCCACCGTAGGCACTTGTACAGTTTGAGGGTAACAACGAAGGGCTCAGACCACCTCTGGGGGTCAATGTGTGTTTTATCTAAGAAACTACTGTAAACACACTTCCAAGAAGAAACTGCATCGCAGCATTAATAGTTTAGGATTTTTAAGCATTTTGTGTAAAGTGAACATGTGTAAATTGTTAATACAACAACATTAACATATTAGAACAAACACCTTGATGTTATAGAAAGTTAATAATCATCTTCTGGCCATTCAAAATATAGACAGTAGCGTAGACAACAGTGTAGCATGAGGAATGAATACAACACAATGGGCCATGCTTATCAGAGCTCGTCTCGCTGTGCATGAAATCACTTGACTTCTAAAATCTTTCATGTGTGAAACAATGCTTAACGTTTGCGATGGTCATGACATTTCTGATAATGGGATTTTCATTTATCAGAGTATAAAAAAAACTTTGTATAGTCTAACTTTGCTGGCTAACTGCTGCTGTGACTTTTGCATAGCCATGAGTAATGAAGGAGGATTGGGAACCAGTGGCATCCTCTAGCTTATTAGGTGAATTTGCTGCCTAGATGGAGGTTGCTGGTGGAGTAAAATGGGAGAAAAGCCTGCCTTTGCACTTTCCCTAATGGGCCCCTTTCCAAGTCTGCATCTAGCATAGTGTAAAGCAGCTTATAGTTCTGGTTCTTGCTTCCAGGTGGGTCCACAGATCATCTAACTGACTTTGGCTTGAATCCACACACTAAACAATAGTGCCTAATCTTGCAGTCTTGCGAGTAGAAAGAACTAAATCACTATGTCCATTTTTATATATTATCGATGCAACCATCATAACCAAATTGACACATAAAAGAAAAGCTAAAAATGATAACATATTGGAAGGAAAAAAAAATCGAGAAGACTGATATATAATTCGAATAAAAACATAATAGCGATAGAATAAATAAATAGAATGCTAGGCTAGCAGGATAAAAAACACTTACATTGCTATATTATATCTATCGTGCAAGGGCGACAGTCACAAAAAGCCTTAGGGAAACTAAAGACACACTGCACAGACCCAGAAGCGAGCCCTCTGCTATAAATCAGCTCCTGCTGTGCTGAGCTCGGCTTGATTAGTTTTATCTGAATGGCAAACAAGCCAGCATTGCTAACAGTAAACTCCTTCTCAAAATGTGACTGTTATTATTCTTAAGGCAAAAGGTTTTAGTGCCAATAAGTTGAACTAAATTTTACTTCATTAAAGGAATTAATAAGGGACAAGTGGACACAGAAGTCTCCAGGTTCTAACCCGAAACATGGGTAAAGTAAATATAACAATGATTTCTTAACAAACAACAAGCATCAGACTTGCAGCATCAATCAGAATAATGTAAAAATGTACACCTTTTAATGCCACCCAATTTTCTTCAACCTGCCACCGTGACAGGGACCAGGACTCAGTCCTTAAACACTTTACATTCTCTAAATCAGTGTACATCGAAAGTGAAGGCTGCATTCTTGACATTTGTATATTGCACCATTGCTTACACGGCTCCACATAACTCACACGGTGCTAACTTACACCAGGTTTTGGGAGGCTGAGAAAATCACATTCGATTCCGGCTTCTGCTAATTGCCTGAACAGAATATGCTGAATATCGTTCACACTTTTCATTTCTTCACCGACTTTCCAACTAGTTTTTGTCATTTTGGAGGTGCAGGGCAGAAATAATAAGTTCACAGGTCACCACACATGATTTATGCTATAGATTCCTTTTTTTTATCATTGTCCCATAAAATAGGCACTTGAGAGTCACCACCAAAATTTAGCAGCTTATTTGCAGCAGTTTTAGTCTAATCTTTGCTCTCAGCTTTGTTTAATACAGCAGGTAAAAATCTAATACACTATAAATCCCACCATGTGGGAAGTGGTAGCTCAGTGGTTAAGGTATTGTATAACTGATTGGAAGTTCTGCAAATCTGGCAGTTCTGGGCCCCAGAGGAAGGCCCTTAATTGCTCAGCTGTATAAATGCAAGTTGCTCTAGGAGTCTACAAAATGGCGTAAATGCACATTTAGTCAAACATATGTAGACACCTGACCACAACATTTACATGTGGAGCTTTCCCAGATTGTTGCACACAATTGTATGATGTAAGGATGTCAATGTATGCTGTAGCATAATTTCCCTTCACTTGCACAAAAATGTCCCAGCATGACAGGACCATGAAGTCACGGTTTGCCAAGTTTGAAGTGGAAGAACTCAAGTGGCCTGCAGAGAACCCTGATCTCACCCCAATAACCTGTCTGGCATGACTGAAACAACAACTGCACCCCGGACTCCTCAGTGCCTTGCCTTAATTATGCTCTTACGACTGAATGAACAATTCAAAGCCAAACTTAATATTCTATTGGAAAGCCTTCCTAGGTGAGTTAAGGTTATTATAACAGCAAAGAAGAACGCTCCCAGTCACCGTCCTTTTAATTATATTCATTTGTTCTTAATTATTAAGTTGTGTTTGGCACTGTTTAAAAGCACATTTTGTTTCCCTGTTATTTTGTGAAGTATTTGATCTGTTCAGTTGTTCCATGACTTTACCATACCTGCCTTTGTCCTAGATAATCCTGTTTATTGATTCTTGCCTATTATTTACCTGTCTTAGCCCCTATACTACTGTGCTAATCGACCAACCTGTGCTTGAATCCGACCTTTTGTTTGTCTGCAGTTTGTTTGTTTTGAACTGTCCTTATTAAACTGACATGCATAGTCCTTTCCCTGTCAAATAACAACATATTTTAACATCACAATGGTAATTAATTTTCAAAACAGGATTTCAAAATGAAAGGAGTAATGAAGGAGAATTTTATGAACATGCCCGGCAACTGCCATTACGGACAATATGCCACAGAGAGACGTGTACTTTGTGTGTTACTGCCTGGTGTTTGAATTAGTCGTTTAGTCTATTATGGCTGTTTGAAACATAATATGTAATGTGGGTGCAAATGGTTTACTGCAGCTGGCCCATGGAGTGTGAGCCAAAGTGCTTTATTCTGCAGAGGAAAAGTACAGTGTGCTACACATGGTTATCTCTGAGACGCGTGCATTCTCTGGTGTTGCTGTTATTTTTTTTTTCTTCAGTGTCTGCAGCAGTGCAGTTGTCTTGATTAATTGGAATACTTAATTTGTCATTAAGCTTGATTAATTCAATTAATCTATCAAGCCTGTAGTCATTCTGTAATGTCACTGATAATCGATTATTCACCATGGTAACTGGAGTAGAAATGACATTTAGAGTATCTACATCTCTGCTTCACTCTCTTACATTCTCATAACTGTGACAGAATTTCCATAAGCTAAGCTGCTACAACTTTTTGCTACTTATCTTGTTATCATTTATCAGGAATAAAGACATGTTGATGGACCAAACAAGGGATGTAGAGTTAAGCTTTGCATTATAAAATCCTGAATCAGCTCCTAAGGTTTTTGAGTTAGAGTCCTTGAAGACCAATCAATAATTCTCAATTTAGTCATGAGGCAATTTAGCTAAGAAGATTAAATAGTTCAAAAACATTCTTTTTCCTGAAACAAAATCTAGCAGCAGGCGACAATATAAATGCCACATTAGATTTTATTAGATTGTCAAATGAAAGCTCTGATCATTAAATTTGCTGAAGAGAAGAATATCCATGTTGTTGTTAGCATGTGTGTCTTTATGCTAATGGGCTTTATTTTTGTAAGCTGTGTTTAGTTTTGTATTTCACTAAGGCTGAAGTGAAACTTCATGCCCACGGAAACAATACAATACAATATGCAACAGGGCAAAGGTTACAGTTAAACCTTGACAGAGATTTGTCTTTGTTGTTGTTATGCAGATCTAATTATAAAATGATTACACCAGACTTCTGCGTTAGCTTAAATAGTAATGCATGTGTTTTCAGTAGTTTCTAGAAGACTCTCCTGGGAGAATCAGAGCAACTGCGATTTATTGGGGTTTGTGACGAATAGCACTTGTTAGCAGTCTGGTTAAAAGTGATCAGTTATTTTAATGAACACTGACTGAGGATCCTATCAAAAGCCTCTCTGCCGTTGTAGATAAAGGATTTACCAGCCCTTTGATGGAAAGAATTAAACAGCAAACGCCTTACCTGTCCAGTTTAGTACGCTCTTAAACACTCAGCAGCATTCTGTTGAGAGGTGTCTGATTAGAGCAGCAGAGAAGCCATAAAATGTATTCACAGAAGACAGCGTTAAGAGATTTTTGCCGTTGCTTATTCCACTTGTACTTCAATTATATACAAACATCATCCTGACTATTTTACTATTACTTTTACTTTAAGTGGTACTGCTTTACATTAAACAGCAGCTCTCTCTCTCTTTTTGTTTTGTTTAAGCCCCTATGTTTAACCAGATTTTACCTGCCAGGCTGCTGAACATATTGACTTAACTGGAGATTCCTTCTATATATACTGTAGATCCTCCAGGTAATTTATTTGTGAAATAATGATAGGAATGAATACTGTGGTCATTTTACAGGGAATAAATATATACGACAATACTTGACGTCTTTGTCTGCTGTCTATAACACAGAATGTGTTTTGTGTGTGTGTGTGTGTGTGTGTGAGGGAGAGAGAGAAAGAGAGAGAGAGAGAGAGACAGAAAGAGAGAGAGCGATAGAGAGATATCGAATCATCACTAAATTGAACCTAATTTGCAGTTTTAAACTTGAAAGTGCTTTATCATAACATTTCTATATATTGTAGATATAATAATATGTTCCCAAACAGACAGTGGGGATTTCATAATGTCAGGACAAATTTGGAACAAACTGGGTCACGGTTTGACATGCATTCTGTCATTAAACCTGGCAGTCACACTGTGATTCCAGGAGGGATAATGGGCTGCCAGTCACACTGAGAGAATAGAATAGACAGAGACAGTAATACCTGTAGCCATTGGGACTGATCACTATGTCCAGCCGTCCAAGCATTAACCTTTCCCTGCTTGTCCAGACGGGCTTTGCTGGGCTCCCAGGTAAACATGTCCATGTTGAGGGTTCGGAAAGTGCTGGATGCTGTGATTTGATAGTCCTGTACATGGCCAGACTTCAGCCCCAGAGGCTCTGAGCATCCTGTGGTGTTAAATAGCTTATTAGTCATAGGTTATAACAATGTGACATACAGTTTTCCAAATTGATGCACACTGGAATGGAGATTTAAGAAAACAAAACAGTGCAATTTATTTGGTACATGATGGCAATGAAAAACCGTAGTGCCAAGCATGAGTTCAATTAAAAATTATTTAGAATTAATATCTCAGATTGATGAAGTTGTAATAATACCACAAATGCTTACATTGGCCTTCACTCATTTTTACTTTTTATTTAATTTCTTTAGTGCTTTAAAGAATAGATATTGCAGCTGAAGACACATCTGAATGCAGAATTTGATCATTAATAAACAAACCAGGGGTGACAAAAAAAATCTGAAAAGACAAGAAAAAACCTCAAGAGGAACCGTATACCTGGGTGACACACAGATAGTGGGGATATAAATCAATATAGCATGAAGGTGTAGATAATAAAGACAAAAGATTAAAGTTTATGATTACAGAAGCAGCTACTGGGAGAGGAGCCAATTCTACAGTATCCAGGCAAGACTAACCTGTGAGTTCACAGCCTAGAAGCTCCATGCGCAGGGTGCAGTGTCTTCTACAGACTTGCGGGTAGATCCTCACATACTGAGCCTCGATAGGGGGAGTGAATGAGTTGGCCGAGGGAGTGTTGTTGTCAACATTGCCCCGGAATATCTGCATACAGACAGCGGGGCAGAGATGTCAGTGTTAACCTTAAAAATCATTCTTTTGCTACTGTTGTTGTAGGATTTAACCATCAGGCAGTTATAATACCGGCTCATAAAAGAAGTGTAATATAAACAAGCATGTCATACTAAACCATAGGAACAATACTTCACTGTCACACAGCCAATAAATGACTTCGTCTCAGCAAAATGACACAGGCATAAAACAGAACATCCTTGACAAAAGCAGACAATGATGCGGCAAAAATTTCCACCCAAAGTCAATAGAGGAGATCATAAAAAAAATAAAAAGATGAAATAAAACAAGAGTGGGAATTGAGGCAGGGTAATAGAAAATGAAGGGAGGGGCTCCGTCAAAAATGATGGAGCATTGCGCATCCTTGGTGGCCCTAGTGGCTCTCCTTCATCCCGAAACATTATAAAAAAATCCAATCTGAAGAGTTGTTAAAGTGTGTGGAGTGTGAGGCACGCTGAGCCACCGGCTAATTAAAAACACATCTCACCATATCCTGGTCTGTCCCCTTGACTTTGTATGTCCTCCATGTCTTTCCGTCGTCGCTGGAGGCAACTTTGTATGACTTCACGTACTCAGGGCTCCCAATCCGCTTGGCCCCCTGTGTTATCAGGCCTGTGACCCGCATCCTTCTCTGCAGGTTTATCTGGTGTGAGAGAGAGAGAGAGAGAGAGAGAGAGAGAGAGAGAGAGATGAGTAATGGATAATCAGTGGTGCCCTTCCCAAGGAGCCTAGAGGGAAGAATGGTGCGAGCTCAGGGAAAAAGAAGGCCTCTAACTTGTTTGCATGCACAACGTGTGCACACCATCTTAAGACAATGACACTGTATCTGTATTTGGTGGGTCAAATGTTCGTATTGATATATAGATTTATTTGCATTCAGACTTAAACCTGAAGTGGGTGCGATCTCGGCTACTTATTTTTAATATTATAATTTAATATTATCCATACCACAATGCTTACGGACAGCTGGAAAAATGGGATATCAGTCCATTTTACAGCACATACATACATACATACTGTACATACATACATACAAACATACATACATACATACATACATACATACATGCAGACTCAGAAAGATATGATGAAGAATGAATACATGAACTACATGTTGTGTGTGTGTACGTGTGCTTATATGTGTGTGTGTGTGTGCACACATGACATCATCTCGGTCCAAACCAACTTAACACATACACCGTTGTCCACTCCTATCAGAGGCACACAACAGAAGAGTAAGTAATGGGGCTTTGATAACAACTCCCACACTGCTTGATGTCACGACTCATCTGTCTTACTCATACAGAGCATCTAGAGACCCCCCGACTGTACTGAGGCAGTTAGTCTTCCTCTTAACAGAAAGTGAGAGCAGTCAGCCAGAGCGGTGATGTTTTGCCTAAGGTGAAGCTGTCTTTGAGTTGTCTGGGGCCTACCTGAGTGCATTCAAGGGGTGAGGAGGAGAGAAAAGGAGGATAGACCAAGACGATGCTTGGTCTTTTCATGAAACAAGGACAAAGTAATAGTTATGATTCATGCTGTAAAGTGATTTGTTACTGCTGGGTGAGTGGGGTTGGGGTGGGTTGGCGGCGGGGATGTAAGTGTGCGAGAAAGCTACAGTCAGCTGCTCCTGATGACAGCTAATTCACCATCTTACTGCGCACGAGCACTGGCTCTGGGGATTTTCATGGTCCACACAAATCACCAGTTAGATGCGCTCTTTGCTTTTACATGAAGATGAATCAAAGATTGTAAAACACATGGATACTGATGCGAAACATGCAGACTCTGAGACAAATACATAACAGCGTATATTCCCATCTGGAAGGAAAGAGATTATTTAGTCATTCTGTTGACTTGTGGGGCTTTTAAAAAAAAATCAAATCACAGCTACCCTGAGTAGGTCTAACATATTTAGTAGTAAATCACACGATACTGGATTACTGCTGACTGTATGAGCTGCTATAACAGAGACAGTTATTACCTCCAGGACAAGCTTGTGTAGAATATTTTTTTCTAGCTTTAGGACTGAGCTGCTAAACATTCTGCTCATACTCCCATTGAACCATCAATTTTTAACTCATGTATCAGCACATTTCAATAGAAAATATTATCAAACTAATTAACTTCTGGCTCTTAGTTTGTGGATGTAGCCAAGAGTAAAATAATCAGCTTAAAATATAATGATCTTGATGATCTGATGTTACACTGTAGACAAAGCTGACCTGATTTCATCGCACTCTTATCTCTTTATTTTGTGGCTTAGAACCAAAACAACAGTGGTCAATTATCTGGCTATGATTAGAAAACCATAGCATTAGTAATCGAAGTACTGCATCAATCCCATAATGACCACAGATGTTGGACTCCTTTCACCTAGTGATACATCTGGCACCCACACACACAGCATCGGAAACATCTGGTGCCGTGATATTTGTCAGTTTTACGGAAATTGTTTGGGCCACAGATGACTGACACGGAATAGCTGTGTGTCCCAGAAGCCGTCCATCACGCTGACAACGATTCACGCGAGAGTCATTTAGCAGTCATGATCTCAATTCTCCAGCCAGTGAACAAAATTGGAAAAGGACATAAAATTGTACGTGATCTCGCTACAACCACGGCTTGAGAAACTTCTACATAAATGTAGAGATTTCTGAAAAGAGCACAGATAAGTGAAATACAGTCATTCAGAATAAATGATTCTTCTTAGTGAGTCAAATGTTCCTCTTAGTGAGCCAAATCCTCTCACTAATACACTGTAGGAATCACTGTGTATTTTTTTCAGAAAAGAATAAAGACCTGTCATTTATCAGGTAAGAATACTGTACATTATACTAAAAAAGCTGATTTAAATAAGCAATATTATGCGGTAGTTATTATGCTCTCAATACTTTTATTTATACCACAGTGCTCATCAATGGTCAAATTTTATTGGTCAGAAGGTGGTGATTTTTGTATTTCTGACTGTAGTTCTAGCTGCAAGATTTCTAATAAAGTTCTAATACAGCAAAAAAAACATACATAAAATCATATGGTAGATGCTCCAAATAAAAAGATTTAAAAAGGATTGTTGAGATTGACATTGCTGAATGAACTTACTATGCTATAAGTGCTATAGCAGAAGTTCCACAACAACAGAATGAGTTGCTCTATAATCAAAGAAACGTGAATCTTGGCAAACTGCTGTAAAAAAAAACATCAAATCATGCTACTGGGAAAAAAATAAAAAGATCTTCACCACTACACTGTATATTATTTTCCTATAACCGCACACCCTGAGGTGCTGTGGTCCTTACAGAATTGTTAGTGATGCTGGCATTTTCCTTTCTTTGTATCCACAATTAACTGCTTGTAAATCTATGAACTGCCCCTTTAAATGTTGTTCCAAGCGTGAGCGTATTCTGCTGTGTAAATATGTTCAAGGCTGACATTGGGATAATTCATTTTGCTAACATGGATAGGTAGACTGCAGCAAGATGCATAATTAAGTTGAGTAATTGCCATATCACAAGCCTGGCCCACACTGGGTAAATTGGGTGGGATTAATCAGAATGACACAGACATGCCACAAATCAGAGCTCCTGTTGGTACATTTGGAGGAAGCAATCAGATTGTGTTACACGGTTTATTGGACAATACAATAAACAAATCTAATGAATCTAATTAATAACTCCACATTCTCTATCCTTATTAAATATGTACATTAAGCTCGTTTGGGGAAACTAATATAATTATCATGTTGCTTAATTATTGTACCTTTTAACATATCCTCATTTATCTTCTGTGTTTATGCACGCCTACAGCAAACCAGCAAGATGTCAAAAATCTAATCTGCAGAATATATCACAAAATTTTCCTGCGTGTCGACGACCGAAATGTCTAAATGCCCAAAAGCAACACACTTTCAATCATAAATTTCCTGATGTCAGAGATATAATCTGGAAATTGTCCACTTCAAGGCAAAAGAAATTTCCCCCGAGTGCTACAAAACAATCGCATGTCTGTAAGACAGTCAAGATACAGACAGCACACACAAATCTCACACACACCCTCCCTATCTAATCAGCAACCCGGTTAAACACACGCAATACAAACACACGCACACACCACAAGAAACATAAGCACTATTTATGTTGTTCGCAGCTCTAGGAGTTGGTTTGATTTATTTTGCTGTTGAGCATTACCTCTTACATCACCTGTGGCAGCCTTGTGTTGACAGAAAGAAAAAAAGAGAAAATAAATTAAATACAGTAATCTAAGAGGGGTTTCACATATGTGGCATTTAGTACGTTTGACTTGGACCCTGCTGTAGTTTATTTAGGAAGGTGAACACAACAATGGGATTCAGGTGTGCACCAAAACAAGTCAGGTGCTCTTGGTTTGGTTCCACGTGAACTCTAGTCCTGCTCGGCAGCATCGAGAAAGCAATTCAAACTTATTGACCCAAATGGAGGAAGTGAACCAAACATGCCATGTATTATAGGAGGCAGGATGCTAAACAGACCCAAGGTGCAAACTGAGCCAAAATAATTTGCAGAAATGCCAGTTTTTTTTATTACAAAAGGTCCAAAAGGCTTCTATTTTGCATACATTTCTAATTTAATACCATTTTCATGACAAATTATGTTACTGACAACTGCTTGTTTGTAAAGTAGAATTGTCGTCTTCTTGCTATATATTGAACACTTACTTTCTTATTTTGTTGTTTTAAATGTTAAACATAAAAAACCTGTTTATATTTCATCTAGAAAATGAAAAGCTAATAGTGTCAGAATTGTATTGTAGTCTTATGCTGCTGGAATTCACTGTATAATTATTTCATTTAATTCTTTTTTTTTTATGATATATACATGCACTTAGCAAAGGTTTGTTTACCTTTTTCTCATTACTGCATTTCTATCCATTAAATATGAGTAAATCTCCTCTCAGCTAATATTTTTGGTTGATTTTATTTTATTTGCGGTGTAAAAGAAAATATTACTTTTGCTCTGATTTAGACAGGCAAACGGTTTAACCTTGACACTTGGTGTGAAAATGCTCTAAAGATCCAGACATAAAACACAAATTAAGTGGTTTACACTTTAACCCATAGTGTGCACAGAATTTTACTATTCATGTTGTCATAATACTGTATATGGCTCTAAGTCTGCCCAACTATTTTCCCACAATTCACATGGTGCACTCTTCCAAAGCACCTATCCCCTATGGCACCATTACTGCCAGACAAACATCGTAAGCACTTGATGTTTCCTCAATCCTTCACTACATGTTCTATTCTCCTTTTTCTTTAACCAGCCTGAAAGCACCACATTGAGCAACCTCTAGCTGTGTGCATAGTACAAAAGAAAAAAACGAAAAACAAGAAGATTTAAAAAGGGTTGGGTTAGGATTCCGTGGCATTGCTACCTTTAAAGACATAAAATGTCTTTAATTAGACTAGGGTTTTCAAGCTGCTTTAGTTTTAGTGGTCAAATGGCGTTAGAGGGTCATAACAAATCAGCTGAAATGATTACATTCAAGTGACTGACATTTAGCTCGGAGGCTCATCTTCTTGCTTTTAAAGCAAGCCTTTCCTACTCTGTCTCTTTTCAAAAAAAAAATGCCCCAAAAAAAATATAAAGAGGGGGGCACGGTGGCTTAGTGGTTAGCATGTTCGCCTCACACCTCCAGGGTTGGGGGTTCGATTCCCACCTCCGCCTTGTGTGTGTGGAGTTTGCATGTTCTCTCCGTGCCTCGGGGTTTCCTCCGGGTACTCCGGTTTCCTCCCCTGGTCCAAAGACATGCATGGTAGGTTGATTGGCATCTCTGGAAAATTGTCCGTAGTGTGTGATTGCTTGAGTGAATGAGAGTGTGTGTGTGCCCTGTGATGGGTTGGCACTCCGTCCAGGGTGTATCCTGCCTTGATGCCCGATGACGCCTGAGATAGGCACAGGCTCCCCGTGACCCGTGGTAGTTCGGATAAGCGGTAGAAAATGAATGAATGAATGAATGAATAAATATAAAGTGTAATAGTTTTTGCTAAGTGAGTAATGTGCTCTTTTAAAATTGGCTGTGTGTTTCAGAATCACTTAAACGTCATTAGTGTTTAAAGAAAATGTTAAAAAAAATGTAGAGAAAATCATTTCTCTTTACTAAACATGAAAATTTTATAATTTTCATGAAAGGCATAAAAAAAGGCATTTTCTTGAAACATTAAAATTGTGGCTTACTATGCAGTTAATCTCTAAATTCATATGGTGCATTCAGAAATATTCAATAAACTAAACTAGTGCAAAGAAAATAAAAATGTAAAAAAGTAAATTACAGGAGTGTGAAAGTTGCATCTGGGAGTTTAAGGACTAAATTTAAAGCACAGTGTTGCCCAAAAGTCTGAAAAACTGAATTAGAAATATAGGGGAGTCTAAAATCATAAGGAAACAGAAAACAACATAAGGTTAACTGATCCTGGTCAAACTGTTTCATGCAGTGTTATGGAGACAACGTACTGTATCATACTGCTGAACTCTCCTTTGCTCAGGGATCTTCAGCCACTGTGCATGCAACAAGGATGTGTTTAAGGAATGAATCAGAGTTTCACAGGGTGCCACTCATTGAGGAAATGAAAGTAAATGGAGTGAGACTTCTCTCCATTGTGATTGTCTAGCATATCAATCAAACCTTCTCTAGTGCGGATAGTTTTAAAGAATACCAAATGATCTTGAGGAGAGACTGTGGCACAGCATTGATATGCATTGATACGTTGTGTTGTCAGTTCCACAACATCAATATCGATCAATCAAAACAAAGAGATGCAATGACAACGTTCGTACAGTCTGAAAACACAGTCTGAATTTTATATGAGAAAAGTAAAGCGCTGTAAGGGTTTGTAAGCACTGGCAGAAATGTTGTCCAGGGCAATAAACGTCATAACAAGGGACTGGTATGGCGTCCACTTCAGAAACTAAGCGGAAATGGATATAATGTACATACATATTGGTCTATATCTTAGTTTCTATATATAAGGCTGGCAAAATATGATCAGTGTTCTGAGATTCACTTGTTGCATAGGTGATAAAAAAGGATAAGTCTAAATAAAATTCAGACTTTGGTTATCCTCTAGAGAAATCGAGAGGACAAGTCAAGGTTTTAAATGTTTTTAAAAATTTTAAATTTAAAAAAGTGAATTTAAACACATCTGAGAGCTATGAGACTGATTCCAGACCTACTTTGGATTAGATGAAAACAAGTTTAGCGTCTTAGAGAAAAGTAATACATCTTGAAGGCTATATTAAACAGCCCTCAATATTGGGCAACACAAAATAAATAGCCATGCTTCCACTATACCTATATACCTAAGCCATGGTTTGTTACTACTGAGCTACGTAATCTATAAGGGATCATCTCATCGTTTGTACTATGAAAAGGTTAATGTAAAATTGAACAAAGTTGAATCTGAGTGAAATCGGATCATTGAGCAACAAATCCATTGGGAATGCTGCCCAGGGTGGTGGTGTTGTAGAGAAACAATGGCTTGGCCAGAACAAAGCATTTTCATTCTGTTCATATGTAGGCAGCCTACAATGATCATCACAAATTTAATGCAAAATTCAATCCTTTCCAAGCTAAGCTACTATGAGTCTTTTTTACTATTAATAACTATTTAACTATTAATCTTTCCTTAACCTTAACCCCAAGTTCAAACCTTTTAATAAAAGCACGTCCTTAACATTCATTTTCATTCAGTGATGACAGATTTGTCCATGACCAGTGTCATTCTGTGCATCTGTTACCTGGATCCATGGCCATCTGTCATTTTCGGCAGCCGTCCAGGCGTTCACCAGTCCCTTTTTGTTGAGCCGGGCGAAGTAAGGGTACCACTTCTGCAGACCAAAAAGAGCACGGTGGGTGGAAGAGGCGGTGATCTGCTGGTTGGAGATGATCCCTCCTTCCATACCAAGTGGGCCAGAACATTCTGGGCAAGACACAGATAAGATTTATGAGAACCATTTGAACCTGAATGTTAATTATGTGAAGGTTAAAAAAATTAATTTAAGGCTTGGGTGTTTAAGAGAACATATAAAGTTAGAACATGGACAAATCAAGAGCCAGTGTACTTGAAACTAGAAGATTTTGTGTCCAAATAAATAAACAAGAGAAAAAAAAAAAGTACAGGGTTGCCATGACCATTGCTTTCCAACCCATTGAGCTACGTTTAAACTGGTGCTATAGGTTGATATTTTTTGCCCATGAGTTAAAGGTTTGACATATTGCATGATATGTGTTTAACTAAAATGTTTGTATTGAAATATTTTACCAATGCTAAAACTGTGCTAGATGATGAGACACAGTAAGAAGACTTTGTGAGGGAGGACCTCTGAGACTGATAAGTCTAAGTATGAGTAGCTGTTTCCATAGTAACCATACTATGGTGGGCATTTTCAATATTCTGGCTAGTTGTTGTTATTGTTGCTGTCCTTCAGCTGCTCCCTGTTTGGGGTCGCCACAGCAGATCATCTGATCTGCATATTTGAGTTTGGCACAGGTTTTATGCCGGATGCCCTTCCTAACGCAACCCTCCCACTTTATCCAGGCTTAGGACTGGCACTGAGAGTTAGTCCCTTAGATAGTATTGTGTCTAATAAATAATAATAAGTACCATATGGCAACTATGGAAGCTTTTTCCACTGATTAAAATCATATCTTGAATTTGAAATGACTTTTTTTATTGTTTTTTATATATGTATCTAAAAGTAAATTTACATGTACAGATTTTGGCACACTTATCCAGAGCAACTTACATTTTATCTTATTTTTATACAACTGAGTAATTGAGGGTTAAGAGCCTTGATCATGGACATATCAGTGGACGCTTGGTGAATCTGGGATTGGAACTCAAACTTTCTGATCAATGGTCTAACGCCTTAACGAATAAGCTACCACATCACCATTTCACCATTGCGGGGTCACTTCCAGAGTTCAAATTAAGCTCTGCATTTACTTTTCCACGTCTGATTTCAATTACAATTCTAGACACCTGAGAAAGACACTATGCCTCCTGGCACCTCGTCAAAATATTTACAAAATGCAGTGAAGAATTTGGATGTGAAGATGGCATTATGGATTGGCATGATGCTGATGAGACACGACCGTGGTGGGTCTCATCAGCAAGAATGATGAGTCAGCATACAGAGAAGCGGTGACACAACTAACTGCCTGGTGTACAGCCAACATACCATACCTGCCTGGTGTAGAGCCTGTCTCTAAATGTTGATAAAACTAAAGAGATGGTTGTTTACTTCAGGAGAGCACAGAGCAACCGCTCTCCACTGAACATCAAAAGGATCCTCTGTAGAGATCGTCAAGAGCACCAAATTTATTGGTGTTCATCTAGCGGAGAACCTGACCTGGTCACTCAACACCAGCTCCATCACCAAGAAAGCCCAGCAGCATCTCTATTTCTTAGCAAGGCTGAGAAAAGCCCATCTCTATCCCCCACATACTGACCATGTTCTACAGAAGGACCTTTGAGAGCATCCTGAGTAGCTGCATCACTGCCTGTTTTGGGAATTGCACCAACTCGGAACGCAAGACGCTGCAGCAGATAGTGAGGACAGCTGAGAAGACCATTGGAATCTCTCTTTCATTTATCACAGACATTTACACAACATGCTGCATCCGCAAAGCCAACCGCATTGTGGATGAACCCACACACCCCTCACACACTCTTCACCCACCTGCCATCTGGAAAAGGGTAGCCATCAGACTCCTCAATAACTGAACTTAACTGTACTGAGCACAACACACACACACACACACACACACATGGATGGACTGTATGGACTGCACTGACCTACATCAAATACACACTCCAATATTCCAATATAAAATCTAAAGCACCGCCCATATTAAATTGTTTACATGCTGTTTTTGCACACTGTTTTTTCTCTTTGCACATGCTGTCTTGCACACTTCCGTCAGCTGCTGTTTTGCACAATACATTACAATACCTCATAATTGCTGTTACTATATTCCTCCGGGTACTCCGGTTTCCTCCCCCGGTCCAAAGACATGCATGGTAGGTTGATTGGCATCTCTGGAAAATTGTCCGTAGTGTGTGATTGTGTGAGTGAATGAGAGTGTGTGTGTGCCCTGCGATGGGTTGGCACTCCGTCCAGGGTGTATCCTGCCTTGATGCCCGATGACGCCTGAGATAGGCACAGGCTCCCCAAGAATAGTTCGGATAAGTGGTAGAAAATGAATGAATGAATGTTTGCACACTGGAGCTTTTACTTAATTAAATGTATAAAATAAATGTATGATTTGTCCATATTTAGAATACTCACACAAATTTCATCTTTCTGCTGTTAGTCATGTGTGTAAATGACCTTATCCTGATTTGAAGATACAGACTAGCTACACAAATTCAGGTTATTTGGGGCTAAAGAACAGAAATAACACGAGACATCTTTTCAGGTCCATTATCATCGCTTGTAGCCTGTCATTTTTCCTGCACCACCTGAGTCACAGTCCTTGTTTGTCTTGTTTCCAAACACACTTCTCTTGCTTGTTTGCTCCTCAGTGCCATATGCCACCATTTTACTCAGTGACAAGCTATCATCATCGAGATTGTTTCCTTGCTCTTGTCCTCCAAGGCAATGCTCTTAACCTAACATGAATTTAGCCACTTTGTTGAAGATGAGTGCTTTTGTCTATCGTACCAGCATATCAATGACAGGCACTGTGTATTAAGTCAACAAATGCACACTCTTGAGCAGGAGATGGAGGTTTCTTTAAAAAAAAAAAAAAATAAAGAAGAACCTGGAACGAGAGGCTTTTAGGATAGATATATGTCTCAGAAGAGTTTCTTTTCTTTCACAGACTGTCCTTGAAAACCAATGACTGTTTCTTTAAACATTTTACGCTTTCTATGTTTTCTTGCGGTCATTCACATGTAATAGTGATGCTGCAATACTCAGGAAAGTGGGAGTTCTACCCTCGAGATTGTGGGGTTGAGACATCATATCCTAAGCCTTTAAAATGTTATAATAACATATGCAGCAAAGCAGCAGCTTTAAGCTTTGAGCAACATTTTTCCAACCAACTCGTTGCATGTGGATTTAACAAACCAAATAGGAATTTAAAGGTTTACTGTACATGATGTAAATGTTATTAGATACTACAAAAATCTCTCCCCATACTTGGTATGTTCTACACTACTGTCATTTATTCACTGATGCATTCCCAGTAACTGCTTTATCCTTGTCAAATTTGTAACTCAAGAGCCAAGCATAAAGAATAAGAACCCTGGAATAAACACCAGGGCACTACTGTATGTAAACACATTTACATTCACAGCATTTAGCAGACGCCCTTATCCAGAGCGACTTACGTTTTATCTCATTTTTTTATACAACTGAGCAATTGAGGGTTAAGTGCCTTGCTCAGGGGCCCAGCAGCAGCCTGGTGGACGTAGGAATCGAACTAACAACCTTCCGATTGGTAGCCAACACCTTAACCACTAGGCTACCACATCCCTACACACACACATAAGCAAACCTATGAACAGTTTAGGGTCACCAGTCCTAATACTGGCATATTTTTAAAAAATCCTTGGGAGAACATACCCCAAAAATCAACACAGACACTAACCTGCACTAACAGCTGACAGTAACAGTAGCTGTGAGATTGTCCCTGGCATGAAATCAGTCCTAATCAACTGTAGTGCAGTGTACTGTAGGTGAGTGCAGTGTAGGTGAGTTTATAATAAAGTCAATTAAGTTTAATAATAACAATAATGGGGGGAACGGTGGCTTAGTGGTTAGCACGTTTGCCTCACACCTCCAGGGTTGGGGGTTCGATTCCTGCCTCTGCCTAGTGTGTGTGGAGTTTGCATGTTCTCCCTGTGCCTTGGGGGTTTCCTCTGGGTACTCTGGTTTCCTACCCCGGTCCAAAGACATGCATGGTAGGTTGATTGGCATCTCTGGAAAATTGTCTGTAGTGTGTGATTGTGTGAGTGAATGAGAGTGTGTGTGTGCCCTGCGATGGGTTGGCACTCCGTCCAGGGTGTATCCTGCTTGATGCCTGATGACGCCTGAGAGGCACAGGCTCCCCGTGACCCGAGGTAGTTCGGATAAGCGGTAGAAAATGAGTGAGAGTGAGAATATTACTACTAATAATACTACTAATTATTGTTATTATTATTATTATTATTATTATTATTATTATTATTATTATTATTATAGAATTGTATATATAATAAAATCTCATTAAGTTGCATGAACTCATTCTAGCCCTATAGGTCCTGGTTGTACAGAAGACTTTGTTTTATTAACTCTATAAAGTTACAGTACATGGTACAGTATGGTGGTTCTCTGACAGATTTATTAACTTGTGGTATCAGTGGGGTATTGTAGAAGATGAATGGCATAGATTCTTTAAGCCTGTGTTGCTAACATTTTTTTTTTCTTTTCTAGTGCATTGTTTTGCAATCTGTTCAATCTGGGATCCAGTTATGGAGTTTTCAAAATGGTGGTTTCTGACTTGACAATAAGTTATAAAAAAATTGGACACATGCTAAAAAGCTTTATAAGGCCTATTATTTTCTCTCTGTATGTTAAGAGAAAAGATTTCATCAGTGCTAGCTTTCTAAAAACGTTTTACTGGAACTTGTTTTTCTGAAAAAGAAAACGTAAAAGGTTCTACCTGAAACAGTGAAGATTTCCTCCATAGAGCCTTTTTAGTGCTCTTTGTATTAGCTCCAGTTTACAATTCAGTAAGTTCCTTCCATTAGCATTCAATTCAAATTTAAATTATCGCCTAATGAATCGATACTACAAGCCTAGTGTAGCCTTATATCCTCTTTTCAGCTTGTTAAACAATGTGCTTTGGTGTGTAGATACAGTACTTGGCATCAGAAACTGAATGCTTCCCGAGCTGGTCTTGTTCTTGACCACAAGGAGAATGAGCTGGGCAGTAGATCATCTAAAAAAAGCTTGTTTGCTTCTTTTGTCTTATTAAATCACTTAAGACTTTATATAACTACCCGTATTTTTATTTTTATTGGTGCCGTAACGGCACCAGTGACATTTTCTGCATCAAGCTGTATCAAAAATGTCCTTGACACACAGAGGTTCTTGCAGTGCGTTCCTTGGTAAATGTTTGTTAGAAATAGTATAAGTAAAAAGGTCAAAATCAAAAAAAGCAGTACTAAGAGGAAATTCTTCTGTTCTGCCCAATTATTCCTTGGATGACACAGAAAGCCTTTGAAAGCCTCACTTATACTATTACAATATTGAATGTCCTTAGCAGTGTTGGGCAGTAACGTGACTAGTAACACGTTACTGTAACGCAGTTAGTTTTGACAGTAACTAATACTCTAACGTATTACTTTTTAAATAAAGTAACTCCGTTACCGTTACCCTATGGTGCGTTTGTCCGTTACTTTTTTAAATTATTCATTTTGGCTGAAGTGTAGCCTACAGACTAACTGTTTAACTAACTACCAGACTAAGTGTAGCTTACAGACTAACTGCTTTTTTTACAGCAGCGACACATTGTAGGATTGGTGGATGCCAACCACTGTAAACACGAAGACGCCGCACTGTGGTCATGTTTCCTTTTATTCAAGTATGTGCGGCAGTAACGGCGAGTCAAGGCGAGAGCAAGACAAGTTTCTCAAAGTGGAAATATGCTCATTATTTCTTTAAAAAAGTAACTAAAAACTTACCTTTAACAGTAATGCGTTACTTTATGGTGTAAGTAATCAACAAAGTAATTGAGTTACTTTTTGAATGAAGTAACTAGTAACTGTAACTAGTTACTATTTCTTAGTAACTAGCACAACACTGATCCTTAGACTACGGGATGTGAAGTGCAAGAGCCAGCTGTCTAAGCTTTCTTTGTGGCTAAATGTAACTCACAGATGTAATGATTTATGTTTGTAATCATGCTATATAAAATAAATGTACATGAGATAGACAGGAAGACTTAGAATTATTTACATCTAGAATGTAAAATAGGTTTGGGTTTCTGTTAACAGAACCTTTTTTTTCAAAGGATTCTAGAAATATAGCTAGAAAATTTTCAGTTACTAAGTAGTTATAACTGTAAGATTGAGCGTGGCAGTAGGCAGAGCTAAGACACATGTATGTGCTAATACTCGTGTATGTGTTCATGTGTTCAAGAAGACTAAAGAACGCATGATTGAACAAACGATGGACATCGTATCAAAGCAGCTTTACAGAACATAAAAAAACATGATGCAAAGATTAATATTATATAAAAGTTTAAGATTAATATTAGACTTATATTTAAGCGTGTTTGCATTTATCCCCAATGAGCAAGCCTGAGGTGACTGAAGCGACTGTGGCAAGGAAAAACTCCCTTAGATGGAAGATACAGTAAAGAAACCTCGAGAGGAACCAGACTCATTTAGCTGACACTGGAGGGTGTGATTATAAATTGTTATAAACAGCAAAGAATGTTATTATGAATAATGTCCTTTCTACAGTCATATTTTGTGCGTGTTTAGCTACCGTTATACTTGGTGCTTGTGTTAAGCATTTAATTTAGATTATATAAAAAACAGCAGTAGCCAAAAATGATCAGCTCTACAGCCCAATATAATTTATACAAACCACTTCTGTTTAAAGTGGTATTTAAGTTTGATTCACTATATTTTCACTCATCAGACGCACCTCGTTCTCTGCTACTTACATATAGAGCATTTAGCAGACACTCTTATCCAGAGAGACTTACATTTTATCTAATTTTATAAAACCGAGCAATTGTGGGTTAAGGACCTTGCTCAGGGGCCCAGCAGCAGCAACCTGGTGGACATGGGAATCAAACTCACAACCTTCCAATTGGTAGTCCAGCACCTTATCCATTTGGTAGGATAAAATGAAAAAATGGTTGAAAGTTTGATATGTTCTGTAAAGCCGAAAATATACAAATACATTTTAAGCAAGACCCATTAGAAATAGTTACAAAGAGCATAATACTTCTGTTTATTTATGAATCTCTTTATTAATTTGTGGACTGCATGCACAATTTTAATGAAATACACTGACAGCCAAATGTCACTCTCTATTTTTTCAGGCATTGTCAAGAACAGTCATTAGTGTGTCTCAGCAACACACTGTCATAATGCCCTGCAGGTCACTGACATAATGTGAATCCAACCAAGATCAAGGCATAGAAAAATAACTAGGACCCAGGGAGAGTGGTGACTAATGAACATGCATTTTGACACAGCACCCAAACAATAGCAATGATGAGACACCTGGGCAATGGGGAAAAAGAGGAAGATGAAAGGTCTTATAGCACTTAGGAGATTTCCTACTGTTACTGTGTGTGAATCTATAGAGCAGGGGAAAAAAAACATTTCATATCAAAATAAAAAATAGATGCAAATGTAATAAGTTTACCTGCATGATTAGAAAAAAAACAGAAGCTGAAAAATAAAAAATCTGTTTGCTTATTTGTTTGCTTTGCTTCTCTCTTTTTTTTTTTTTTGCTTTTATAATCTTCTTTCCAGGGGGCACGGTGGCTTAGTGGTTAGCACGTTCGCCTCACACGTCCAGGGTTGGGGGTTCGATTCCCGCCTCCACCTTGTGTGTGGAGTTTTCATGTTCTCCCCGTGCCTCGGGGGTTTAGTCCGGGTACTCCGGTTTCCTCCCCCGGTCCAAAGACATGCATGGTAGGTTAATTGGCATCTCTGGAAAATTGTCCGTAGTGTGTGATTGTGTGAGTGAATGAGAGTGTGTGTGTGCCCTGCGATGGGTTGGCACTCCGTCCAGGGTGTATCCTGCCTTGATGCCCGATGACGTCTGAGATAGGCACAGGCTCCCTGTGACCCGAGAATAGTTCGGATAAGCGGTAGAAAATGAGTGAGTGAGTGAGTAATCTTTTTTCCACTCATTAATGGTATTTCTGTTAGTATAGCTTTCAAAATAGTAACCGTAGTTTTATATGATTGTATCTGTGCAAAGAATGACCATAAGAAAGATTACTATTGTATTACTGTAGTCACACAATGATTGTGTGTCTGTAAAATGTACATTTTGATCAGCTCGGATCTGGACGGCTGAAACATCTACACCTCCACAGCTGCTTTCACACAGCTGAACTCTAACTTTAACAAGCTGCCACACCAAATGGTTGAACTGTCAGTGCTGCAGCGATAAAAAAGGATCAAACCTCGGCTATCACCTTTACACTTTATACGAGAGATATGAATGTGAACTTTCCATAAGACAATGCTGTTCGGACTGGAAAGTTTTTAGGATTAGTGAATTATCTTGAAATTATATATCTAGAAGATTATAAACTTCAAGATTCAACTTCACACACTGAAGCGTTTTATCCACTTTATGTACTGCAATGTCAAATAATATAAAACTTTCAGTTACACTACCATCAGAGCCAATTTTATCAACAACTTCTGACCAAACAGTTTTGATGTGGTACGTCATATACAGCAGATAGATATCTGACAATGTTGTTGGTAATAAAACATCAGTAGCATCAGATCCATGACTCCATTTGCATTGAGAGCTTAAGCTCTTTTACACTAAGAACTCTTTCACACCTATTAATCCACTTTCTGAGTCTGAATCAGAGCAAAATTGATACATGCGGTTCATTTGTAATTTGGTTCGGTTTGTTTTCCTACTGGTTTGGTCACCTAGCTCTGAAAATGCACGCCTAAAACCTCTTCATTCCCTGGTTAGAGAAATGACAACGGAAAAAAGAAAACAAACCTCGAAAAGATGAGAACATGTAGCCACACTCAATATATTACATTACAGTATATTACAAAATGGTAAAAACAATTTGTTTATTGTCTCTTTTCATTCATCATTCTCAATCTCATTTCACATCACAGTTCTACAGCACTAAGCTTTGTCCTCTTTCTCAGTTTAGAAGCTCACAGCTACAGAAAAATGTTTTTTGCAACCCAATACACAAGGTATGTTTTGTTCACTTCCTGTATTTGTGGCGATTCAGGATCGACTCAATTTTTCACTGCAATCGAACTGCGCTAAAGATTGATTGGAACCGTACAGATTCGGCCTCAGGGAGATGGTCCGGGTGTTCTGGTGTGAACCCTTGTTCGATTGCTGCACAAACACAAACAAATTGCACCAAAGAAGAAGGAGTTCGATTTAAATGCTCTTTACATTGCACCTAAGACTGTATGGCAACTGTTGCTTTAAATTTAACACTGTATATTATCAGTTTTTCCGTCTGAAAGTGTGTGCGCTTTAGTGTGTGCGCTTTATTCCTCCTTCATCAATGAATAGTGTGGTTGTTTTTTTTTTTTTAATTCTGTTTCAGCTTTTTTTTTCTTCTTACGGGCTTCATAAAATGAAACTAGACGAACTACAGAAGGGCTCTGAAAATAAAGATTAACCTTGTTCTTTACCCTGGAAATTTCTCTTGGAATGTTTCAGAAATTATTACTATTATTTTTTTTATCGTGTTTGTCACACTGCAAAAATCATTGCTGACATTATTTAAGAATATTTCTATTTCAATTTTGAGGATGTGTTGCTTTTTTTCTCAGGTTTTGTGTCTTTCTCATGCTTGGCACTGCTTCTGGTTTACTCCTTGCTTTGTAGGTTTCAGCTTTTGCTCAGATTACAGTAAGTGTCATGGATGACTTGGATGGCTATTTCCTGCCTGTATACCAGCAGGGGTTTTACCATGTGTCTCATGCAATGTATGTCCCCCTGATCCTTATCCCCGTCCTGCCTCTGCAAACCTGTCCTTTAAGTTTCTCTAATTACCTGCCCCATCAGTTACACCAGTATCAGTCTTTGTAATTGTGTGCCTCTTTTGTTCTCAGTATCCTGTTTTTGTATTGTTGTTGCTTAGTTTGATTCCTAGTGTTTTCCTGTGTTTGTCATTTGTCTTTTTTTTTTTTAAATAAAACCCCAGTCTGACTTCCATCTCTGCATTTGGGTCTGGATTTTGTCTAGCTAGCTGACATGTTAGTGTGACTGTGAGTGTGTAAATGACTTGTCTCCCTAAACTCCAACTGAACAACAGATCAATTGTATAAGATCATTTTATTTTAAGACCCCGAAATGCAGTAAAAGACAGAACCAAAGAAAAAAAAAATCAGAAGCTGAAAACACCATCATCAAAATCAAAAGCTATTAGATTTATTAGATACTATCACATTATTCACCTCCAAAGACCTCTCTAAAAAACACCATTATCATTTTATGTACTTTTATTTCAGAGCATAATTCATGGCCTATTACATACTGAAGAACTCAGATCATCTAAAAAGGACATTTTTTAACTTTCATATGCTGAGAATGTTAATAGTTGTTAAAATAAAAAGAGAAACTAATTACAAGAACTATAAACAGTTCAGGAAAAAAAAAAAAAAAAATATGTGAAACTTTAAATTAAAATGACAGGTGGAGGCTTTGCACCTAGAGGCTTCAGGTGGCCATTGCCTTAAATAGCTTTGATTTATTATCTATTAAAAATAGACAGAAATCATCATTTTGGCATACTGATAGATAAATTGAAAAGAAATATAAAAATGTCACTTGAGTTTGGAGCTATCCATGTCTATTAGCATTGTAGCACATCCAATAATGGGGAAGCTTTTGCATTTCTGTGCTCTGATTGTTTAGGGCTTCACGTTGGGCCTTCTGTTGATATACATCTTCAATTCAATTTGTAGCGTGACAGCGCCCTGCTTTCCCCACACACCAGGTGCTGACTGCTAATATTTACAGAGGTAAAATTCTCACTAGCTCCGAGCCAATTCATCTCAATTGTTCAGCCCTATTTGAAGGAATCCGATCTGTTACAGTTTCAGTCTCATCCCTTTTTATCCTTCAATCAAAAGTCGGATTTGTGAGGAATCAAAGCAAAGAAATGCCATCGGACGAACACCCGTAGTCACAACATGCTTTCAGCAGACTTTGTCTTCGTGACAAATCCGTGAGTTCAACAATGACAAAACAATACACAAGTTCATTTTTCTTTTCTTTTTTTTTTCAACCTAATCTTTGTGCTTTTCTTTTTTTCACAATATGATAATCTAAAGATCAAAAGTCTCCTTGTTTTAGACTCCGAGTGACTCTAATTCTTATGTTAGCATATCAGCTACAGCTATGTAAGCTTTATAGCACAGTTATAAGTGCTGCATCACATTTATAAAGTACACTATTGCACCATTCTGACAATAAGCGCATCTATAGTAACATAAACAGGAAACTCACTCAGCAGTTAGATGTCCATAAATCCTATGGTAAAGGATACATTTTACCGCATGCCTGCTAAAGGGCTAGACTCTCTTAATGCAAAGACCACGTCAGGTACTGAGGCCGTTTCAGAGCAGCTTCTTTGTTAAGCCAAAGCAATCTGCTCCATACAAACCTTTATGCCAGCTCACAAGTTAACATAAGCCTTACATAAATCCTGCACTATTGCTTTCTAAAATATTTATGCAATACTTATAAATGTGTTATGAAGGCCCAGTGTTGGTACATTTCAAATAGTGTTGTACCTTTATAAAAAAAAATCTCTCTGGTGTAAAGATTCTACACTATACTGTATTATACACTTCCACTCAATATCAGCCCTTAAATTTCACAGTTAATTTCTGCAGTACCAGTTTCAGAGAAGTTACTTGAAAGGTTCATATTATGTCAATATTTTTAAAACAAATATGTTTCTAGAAATTGATAGTGTCCAAGAGCACTGTGACACTGATTCCAAATAACATTAGCAAGTCATGAGACACAAGCCTTCCGGGAAGACTTTCCCTATCGCCTCGGATTTATTTTCCCAGCTGAGATTCGTTGTTGACGTTTCCCCTCTGCAGATGATGATCTTTAGTGAGGAGCTGTGTGAGACGCTCACACACTGACCTCGCCACACAAGTCAGCAGTCATCCCTAAAGACAGCACTGTGCTGCCATGACAGCCAAACGCGTTTCCCAGCAGGCCGAGCTACAGACTCGGCAAATTAGAGCAGTCATCAAGCTCACACTGTTGGGCCAGGAGTTACGACAGAGATAATGGTGGGAGAAGGTGAGAAATGAGTGGGGTTTCCATCCACCAGCAGATTATAAATTTGTGCACAACAGAAAATAAATGGGGAAAAAGAAGAAATGAGCAGAAAAAAGTAGTATATTGGATGAGTTTGTTCTTAGCATAACTACATGACTATGTGTAATGAGTCTGTCTGTGTTTCTGTCCTGTTTCTGTCTGCTGTCTTTCCCTGTGGCTAATTGTTTGCTCCGCCCACTCTTTGGTTTCCATGGACATTTATTGTACTCATTCATCTCCTCAGGTGTGTTGTCTTTGTCTCTGATTGTCTCTGCTTTGTCATTGGTTCCTGTCAGCTATATATACTCTGTTTGTTCACTTCCCTGGTGTTGGTCTTTATTGCATGTTGGATGTTGGTGTGCCTGTTCCCGTTTCCTGTTAGCCCTGTTTGTTGCCTTGTTCTGTCTGCCTGTCTGTTCAGCTGCATTTGTGTTTTGAATGATTAAAACTCAAAAATCTGCATTTGGATCCTAACTCGCCTTTGTCCCGCATCGTAACACTATGTACGTTATAACATTAATGCCGGTATCAAAAAAAGTATAATTGAATGCGATTTTTTTAAATGTAATAGAATTGCAATGCAAAACAGATTCATGATTTTTATAAATGAGTGAACTACGATTACTAAGAAAAGAAAAAATACTCCATAATCTGATGTTCTTAATAATTCAGCCAGCACTGTATCAACAGAGCACTGGGTCAGAAATAGCCTGAAATCATATACCAGCTTAGATACATCAACCAGGATAACGTCTTAAAATTTGGCACGGAAAAGGTCTGATTTTATGGTGATGTGAAACCTGGCAGCCAAACAGAGGAAGAGAGAATAAAAGTGTGTGTGTGAGAGAAAAATGTACATTATACATTTTTGGGATCTAGTGATAGTCAGCTCAGGTTAATCATTTATTTGGAAGTGGTGGTGAGTTTCAGATTAATATTAGACAACATTTAAAGTTTTGTTCTTTACATAGGGCCTTCGTGAACGTCTGAACCGTGTCTACAGTGTGAAATTAGAGCAGAGCTGCACTTTTCCATTCAAAGCTTATTAGCTAGCTAGTATTATGTGGCTAGTTCATTCTATTTTACATAACTTTAGGATACACTTAACACATAGTTAAAACAATGGATTACTTTAAGGTTCAACTTTCATAAACTTGAGTTAAATATCCAAACTTGTCACGACAATTAGAGTTAAAGAGAAGAAGCAAGTCTGCATAACTTATTTACTAACTATCATATTTTACAGTGTATTATCGTACAGTCGCTTTACCAGGCAGTCATCTCCAAGCTAACCAGTGGACAACAATTAATCAGGACATTTTATATAGATTTTACATCAAGATATACCATTATAAATACATATGTTCCACAAATCTATAATCTATGTGATCAGGGCTGTCAAGTGACACACATTGAGCGTGACAGTCACTCATTTGGGTCTTTTGTCACGCTCTCCCGCCACACACTGTATTTCTCACGCAGAAAAACATATTATTTATCATATATTTAATAAGCCGCAGCACCCAAAATGTACAGTATCAGTCCGCACCGCTGTCTCTTTGGAACCGGGCAGGAATCAAGCATGTCTCCCCTGGAGCTCTTAGTCGAGCCTGACACTTATCAGCCAATCAAAAAAAGGAGGCTACACAATAGCCAATCAGAAAATAGCACTATTATATCTGGGTAAGATTTAACACAACAACCAATGAAAAAAAGGCATATCCTGGAATTGTTCAGCATCATCCTCGTTCACCCACAGAGAAAACCTCTGGAGCTGCGAGCATCACTTTGAGCACAGAGTAAGTCATGATCTCCTGTTGTAATGTTACAACAAATTCACAGCTTGTTTGTCACAAACAATGACATTTTGACTGCTGTTAGAGAAAGTTTCCCAGATAATCAGCATGAGTTTTTCATGAGTAACTTAGCCAACAGTTTTACAGCCTGTGTGTGTGTGTGTGTGTGTGTGTGTGTGTGTGTGGGGGGGGGGGGGGTATTTAAAATATGTCACTCTTTCCTGTCTTCAAAACTTGAGAGCCCTGATGTGATGATTCAGTAAATTCTGACTGTTCTGAAGTCTGTAGTGAGGATTTGTTTGCACTACATGCCTCAGCACTCGGCCCCGCTTTTGAGTTTGTGTGATCTACTGCTTCACTTCACAATAATAACACTTGATCAAGGTAGATCAAGCAGGGCAGAAATTTCACAGACTGAGTTTTGGAAAAAGTGGCATCCTGTGATAGTTCTCCAGTATGTTTCTACTGCCACTGTTTGTATATGGAAACTGAATGGATGCATGTTTGATTTTATTTACCAATTAGCAATGACTATAGTAGAGACACTGGAACTCATGTCCACATACCTTGTCTGTATTGTGTACGTTTCACATAGGAACTATATATGTGCACGTGTTACATATATTCAACATGCACATATGTTTGGAAATAATGCATCTTCATTTTTTATATACAGTATGTACAAACACAGCTATACCATATATCAGATTATTGTATAGGTTTCCAATCCTTTAATGCAGCTGAATTGTAAGTTACGTTATATTGCTGAATTGCTGAGGGAAGAACAGGTAAACCATGAAAGATGGACTGTTAAAAATAGTGTCTGCACTCCACTGAAGACTGAGATAATGAATAGAAGATTGGAGAGTAAAGGAAGTGGATTACTTTCTGCCTGGCTGCATGTGGTAAGGAAGAACACTAGCAGACTTTTGCACAGGAACATCTCAATATTTTGTTCTGACTCTCTCTCTCTCTCTCTCTCTCTCTCTCTCTCTCTCTCTCTCTCTCTCACACTCAAATACACAAAATTACACACCTGGGCCTAAGCTTGTGAGCACTTTTCCACTCCCAGGTGTGAAGATTCACTGAGAGGATATTTGCAGTTACCCAAAACACCCGGGCAATGTTTTCAGGTTGATATTGAAGTTTAGAAAGATATTAGTGCAACCAGATGGTCCGGGATGCTCCCATAACGCTCTATAAGCTATTCTACAGAACCGTATGCCAGTTTCTTTATTATTAGTCTTGCCCTACTTTCTGCAACAACAAAACCTGATTTATGAGGATTACATATGGCACTTATATCACTTGGCCTATTAGAATGGAGCTCCAAGCTCTCTATTATTCTGGAGGAGAAGAGGGAAACTCTCAGTCAGAAGAGAAAGTAATGCGTGTTGCTTTTTGTCTTCCATACAGGAACACTGGAAGAGTTTGAAGACGATGACACTCCCTGACCCTGCCACCAGCCTCCTGGGTCCCGTTACTCTGCCTATGCCAGCTCCACTCAATGCCACCATTGCTAAAGCTGACTAAGCGATTTAGGTTGATTTTTAGATGTTTACAGCCAGCATATATATTTCTGTTACTACCAATTGTAAATAAACTTTTCTTGAAACAACACAACTTGACCTTGCGCCCTCTGTGTGCAGTCGTGAGCCGCAACAGAGTACAGGGCCGTGGTTAAATAGCAAAATTCTAACCGATTTGTATTATAAAGGAGACATTGAAACATTGTGCAAACAGGAGATTCAGATCAATTCCAACGATTGTATAAAATTCCACATGCACTAAGCATTTATGTAATTTATTCTTATCATCAGTTAGAACCAGAATTTCAAGGTAATGATTTAAAGTCAGGATTAGCTGGATTAGAAAAGGAAAAACTAAATAAGGCATAAGAACTAAGAACTATCATATACATGCAGAAGTGTCAGGAGGGAATAAAATGATTCAATGTTGAAGAAATATTTTCTTAAATAAATCCATACTTCTGATCTTTTCTTTCCTATAAGCTATATGGTGAGGCACAAACTGCTATAAAGTCATTTTAAGCTTTTTACTGCTGGTTATTGTTTTTAATGTATATATAACAAAACAACTTGAATTTGTCTTATACAGTATATGCTGACATTTTTTCTAAGAGTTTTGTAAAAAAAAAAAAAAAATGTATATACATAAAACAAACTTATGCACAAAGTATGCGAGAAATAACTCCTTCTTTTAGAAAACACACTCTAAGCGTTGGTCCAAAGCAGTAAAGAAGTAAAAGTATGGCTTCAAAAAGGATTTAATGGATTTATATCTTGATCTTCACTCTTGATCTTCTCTTTAATGTGCACTCAGGTCCAACACCTTCACAACTGCATATGTAATGCAGGATCATAACGATAGGGTGAAACATAAAAGCTGTGCTATCATGAAGAAAACACAAATATGCAACCATTCTGACAATATACTCAGGTTAGCCATATGATGATGCAGGCTCAGATAAAATGTCAAAGCTAACTGAAGTGACATTTTCATTCCAGGGTAAAAAAAAAGCTGATATCTGTTTGCTTTTAGTAATTTGAAAATGGCCAGAAGAGTGACACATGTGTAGTAGCACCCAGAGATCTGTGCAAAGGAGCTGTGCCTAATACATACATACATACATGCATACATACATACGTACATACATACATACATGCGTATATAGGGAATTTACATGCTTAAGATTGAGCTGGGATTAATTTCAGGATTAATACTGTATATATATATATATATATATATATATATATATATATATATATATATATATATATATATATATATATATACAGTATGTGTGTGTGTGTATATATATATATTATATTATATATATATATATATATATATATATATATATATATATATATATATATATATATATATATATATATATATATATATATATATATATAAATTACATATATCTTTTGAATCCTGAATATCCAAGATTAAGCATGCTAGTTTTCTTTAACCTCTGCATTTGCGTTATTCATTCTCAGGAGCAAGACGCATTACCTACACTATGTAACAAACAGACACATACTTCAGCTCGCACGGCCAAACAGCTACAGACAGCGAAGCAGATGGTAGAGATTGTACTTGACAAAACAGGTGAAACACGAGGAAAAAAAAAGTGTCAGTCAAACGGCTAATGGAATTTACCCACAATCGATTTGCAGTGAGGAGAGAAAAACATGGCTAAGCTCTTTTTTTTCCCCCTCAGGAGCAAATTCCTGCTGGTTTAAGCGCTTTACAAAACAGGTATAATCTGAATATGATCATACTCTACTTCTGTGCATTAAAGGATCAAGTGTATTTGTAAACAATCTAGAAAAGTATTTAGCAAGCTGTGCAATAAAATAAAAAAAACACAATTGTGATGCTCTTGCTAGCCTTATTTCTGTCAGTGAACTAAATCTTCTGCGCACGATTAGCTATATCTACTAGGGGTGTAACGACACATCTTGACATGATTTCAAGTATGTGTCAGTGTGCATTGCGCAAATGTACGCTCACATTGTGCCTTCAAATCAGCATTCTATTAATTATTCATGCAATGCAGTTGCATTGCATTATACATTATACAGTTACACAACCACATCATAATGGTTACAATGAGCTGTTCAGTAGCTTTCAAACAACACCAAACGTGTGGTAATTATTCATTTTAGCTGACTTTAGAGCTCTTGTTTTTCTACAGAGCCCATTAGGTTTCAGTCAGTCATGTCATCAGGTTAGAAAGATTTAGTGCTTTATACAGACATATTGTTGTGCATTGTTTATGATTTAGAAATAAAAAATGGGACTTTTCAGTTCTTTTTCTTCCTGGTCATGCATTATCACGGATCATCACATCCACTTAACAAGTAAAATATGTTTACACAGCATCCCATGATAGCTAAGCTTAATGGTTAATTATATCTGTGGGCAAACCTAAAGCTTCCCTCTGCTCTGCTCTGAGCATACAGTAGCTTCATCATACAGTAGCTGCTGATTGGGTAGACCTGGAATGCTAGGTTTTGTTTTTCTCATCGTACACGACAATATTCGCTACAGTACTTCTGAAAGTGTACTGTCAGTTGTGGCTAGTTAAAGTCACTTTTGCGGTATTGCACATACATATTGAAGTAGATGCTGTAGCTTACCATCATATAAACCAGCTATTATATCAGCACATCCTTAACCATTGCCGTGTGATTTGTTGTTGGTAAAATTGTAGGAAAAATAACGTTCTATACAGATTTTCCTGCTGATACTACTTTTTCAAAACTTGGTTATAATGGTTGTATTATGTCAGGTGATCCTGTAGCCAGCATTGCAAGTGATGAATTCTGGATGGGAAATTAGCATATTCTCCAAAGAAAAATGCTTATGGTAATCACACTGAAATTTAAAAACACTTTTTAAAATAATGTTTTCACTCCAGAAGAATTTTCTGAATATGCGTTCAACAAACATTTTCAATTATTTTTGGTTTTTGTTTTCATTCCCATAACGTTTTTCATTCCTGGCCATAAGTAACATACAAGTATGATTAAAAAAAAATAATAATAATAAAATAAAATATTAAAATGTAAATTAAATGTTGAGTAAAATGAAAATTAAATGTTAAAATAAAGGCCTAAGGGGGCACGGTGGCTTAGTGGTTAGCACGTTCGCCTCACACCTCCAGGGTCGGGGTTCGATTCCCGCCTCCACCTTGTGTGTGTGGAGTTTGCATGTTCTCCCCGTGCCTCGGGGGTTTCCTCCGGGTACTCCGGTTTCCTCCCCCGGTCCAAAGACATGCATGGTAGGTTGATTGGCATCTCTGGAAAATTGTCCCTAGTGTGTGATTGTGTGAGTGAATGAGAGTGTGTGTGTGTGCCCTGCGATGGGTTGGCACTCCATCCAGGGTGTATCCTGCCTTGATGCCCGATGACGCCTGAGATAGGCACAGGCTCCCCGTGACCCGAGGTAGTTCGGATAAGCGGTAGAAGATGAATGAATGAATGAATAAAGGCCTATGTGGTCCTTATGGTTACATTTGATTGGGTGACTGAAAATAATATTTCGTATTAAATCATATTAAAAATGTACTTATGTTGTTTACACCTTCAGAATTGTTTGTCACAGATAGATTTTTTTTTTACATATCATATTTTATTTGAAGTTTATTTTCTAAAATCAATAGTTTCCTTCTGACTTCTAAAATATAATTTAGTAACCTCCGATCGATACGTGACTAGCTTTGTTCAGAATCTGGGTCAGGCCTATCGTTAGAGTAAAGACATACTACTTTAAAAGCATTAGCATTGTAGGCAAAGCAGCTTGCTTGCTGTCGGTGCTTTTTCATAAGATTAACTTCATAAATCAGTTATAATCTAGAAAAATCAATTTATGATTGTTGCCTCGATTCATTTTAGGAATTTGCTGTTAAATAGATGCTTCGATCCAAAAATCAGCCAATCGCTGCAGCCCTGGTTATAATCTTGCTGAAGGTCATAATTTAATAGTTATACATCAGTTCATGCTATAACAGCAGCACACGACCTCGCTGTGGAGTGTGTTTATCTTGATAGAACTGTCAACACCATGATTGCAGCTTGCCAGTGGGAATGTGTCAGCTTTACTTTCCTCATTGTCTGTGTATGTAAACATATACCTTTGGTAAGGATTTTGCATAGATTTCATATGGGAAATTTAATAGAATATCAGGCTGCCTTAATAGATTGCTTTGGAACTTTTAGATATGGGGAAAAATGAAAACAAGGAACATGGTTTTCAACAGATTAGAATTTAGAAGATAGATACTTACTATACTGACAGTTTCTTCCCATGTATTCGCCTGGACACTCACAGGAATAGTTGGCCACCAAATCCGTACAGATCCCTCCATTTTTACACGGATCCCTTTCACATTCGTTGACGTCTGGAAAACACATATACACAAAGCTAAATTAGCTACAGCGGTAATCAGTGACCCATCTCATTTAAATGCACTAGTGGTGGTTGTTTATCGAGTCGGCTTTGTTTGGTATTTGATGTTTGCCTCTACCCAGATTGCTCAACTGAAAGAGGTAAACACCATCTGCAATTAATCAAATTAACTTAAGACAATAGGGCCAGTAAGTGTGAAACATTTTAAGTGGAGTCACAGAAAAAAAAACACATTAGACAGTAAGGAAAAGAAAAGAAAACAAGGGGAGGAAAACAATTATGCAAATTAAGGTTTTCTCCATATTTCCTAATTATGCACAGAAAGTTGGGCTACCGAATATATTTAACTAAAAATGGCACACAGATTTTCTGAGTAAAGAAGTTTTCCACTACTAGTTTAAAAGACCATCTGAAGAGATGACCTACCAGCCAATATACATACAACATATGATAGATTTTTACATTTTAAAGTATCAGCCATTCTTCTTCTTCTTCCTCTTATTATTATTATTATTATTATTATTATTATTATTATTATTATTATTATTATTATTATTATTGCTGTTGTTGTTCCTTTTTTATTCCTATAAATACATCTGTTCAAATACAGTTTGTATGATGTATGTATGTGTGTTCTTTTTGTAATAATGCTGTTATAATAATCTCCACTCTTCTGGGAAGGCTTTTCACTAGAGTTTGGAATATAGCTGTGGGGAGTTGTTCATTCATCCACAAGAGCATTAGCG
The DNA here is from genome assembly GCF_030014155.1 of Tachysurus vachellii. Classification (NCBI taxonomy): domain Eukaryota; kingdom Metazoa; phylum Chordata; class Actinopteri; order Siluriformes; family Bagridae; genus Tachysurus; species Tachysurus vachellii. The sequence continues at coordinate 18,359,010 of NC_083471.1, read as the reverse complement.
AGGTCAGACAGTGATGTCAGGTGAAGAGGTCTGGGGTGCATTCAGAGCTCCACTTCAACCCAGTGGTGTTTGGTGGAGTTGAGGTCAGGGCTCTGTGCAGGACAATAAGGTGCTTACACTCCAACCTTGGCAAACCATCATGCTAGAATAGATTTTATTCACTTAATTCCCATGAAGGATATTTTATAACAGTAGCATGCTTTGACAAGAGGAACAATATATACTGTAGGTACGATGAACAGCAGTCCATATACTTTAGGCCATAAAGTGTACTATTTACTTAGTTATCTTATATACTCATTTAAGACCATTCCTCCTTCATATCATAGCTGTAAGTTCTTTACTAGGATTTAGTATTTTACTAGTACCAAGGTACAAGTCTATATTCTCATTCTGATGTCTGGTTATAAGTCTTTTTTCATAATCTTGTGGTTTTGTGTTAATTAGTAAATGTTTTAATTAATTTCATATACAGTATATATATATATATAAAATATCAAAAGCATAAAAGCTAAGAGTTCCTTTGTAACACTAGATCTGTATATAGAATATACACATCTTATATATTGTATATACACATATACAAACCCCTTTATACATCAGGTGGCTGAATGTGAACCAGTTTCAGTTCCACATCATTGTTCTAAATCTGTTGCCCATGGGAAGATCCTGGTACTCAGAGTACAGAACATGAGCTGGTTTAAAAATAATTCTGTTTGTCTTTATTACAAAATGCTCATAAATCACCTGAAGAGACATGTTGCTTAACTCCCATGATCTTACAAGCTGTCTTAACAAGAATAGCTAGTCTAGTTCTGTTTGAAGTGGACAGTGAGGAGAATGAGAACAATGCAAGTCAATACAATAACTACAGAGCAGCGTTTAGCCTAAAGACATGGGATATGTTTGTGAACTGCGATCTCAGCAGGAACTAAAGGAGTACAGTAGTGGATCATTCTGGTCATAAACCACATGCAGGCACAGACACTCATCATAAACTGCTGTTTTAATATCTGAATGTAATGGTGAGGACTTCCCGGCAGCCGATGTCAGATAAAAGAGGATCTTTGCCCTCTCGCTTCTTCATTGTAAGGCTTATTGTCACCAGGCACATCACAGAATAGTGGTCAAAATATATTATCTCCAGCAAGTGGCACAGAGATAGACAGGAAGCGAAGATGAAGCATAAATTGAACAGAATCAGAATGAAGGGCAGCTATATCAGCACAAGACTCTAATAAACCCACGGAGTTAAAAGGATATTCCAGACAGTAGAATTAAAAGGAGGAAACAGCATGAAGAATGTTTCTCAGCTTCCAGTCAGGCTGAAGTAACCATTATCTCAACTATAATCTGTGCTTTTCTAGGAGTATTGCTATTCCTGTCTTTGCTAGGATTTGCTAATCCATGGTGCAAATTGATCAAAAGCCTGTCCGCCTTTGTTTATACCGAATTGCAATAAATGGAACGACCATGCAGCAGTCTCACCAGGAGGCCTGTGGAAATGCTGATCCAGAGAGAAGACCACCAAGAAAATGTTGACAGGTTTATTACTTAGAGACATTATGTAAGCTGCACAATGCACAGCGTGCAACTATATAATGATCAAATGTGTTTTGTTGCAACAGTAACAAAGTAAAATGGCTTGTATCATATAATACTCTGTATCTTTGTAAGACATTCTGCATGAGTAAATCTGTGATCTTTAGTCATGTTCAAGATTTATTTTGCAATGTATCGCAATGTTCTGATCTGAGCTTTTGAGTTTAAACTTCTTTCAGAGTCATGTTGTTTTTTTTTAACTATGCATACTGTAACAATCTTCTACATTCCCCACTTTGCCATTCAGTGACCTGTTGGTAGAAGAGCCACTCTGCTGAAGAGAGGGATGCAGCAGCACTTTAATCTGTCCAGCTCACTCACCTCTTCATCTATACACTCCACTCTGCTTAAACAGCCAAAGCTTCAACTTAATAATAACATCCAACAGAGAAACCTGACATTATCAGTTATGTTTGAGACACCTCTACAACAAACCCCCTCCCAACTCCATCCCCACCCTAGCCTCAACCCCAACCCCATCCCCATCCCCAACCTTACACTTTAGCAGAGATAAACATCTAAACAAAATTTTGGGACCATTTCCCATTTAGTAAACCTCTTTTTTTAGCCGTAGATAAATTTGTATGCATGCTACGTCTCCTGATTCTCTGTATCTTTTGAAATATTCATAAATCTTAGACACATCACATTATTAGACAGTTAAATTTACTATGAAAATTGAAAAGGAAAATGTCATTTTGGATATTTTATTCTGAAACGTTACAAACCATAACTTTTCTACTGTTGCAGCCGGCTGTCACAAGTGGCTCTTTAAAATTAAATTGTATTTTTTTATTTTTTTTTTTTATGTTATGGTGACTTTACCTACATCATTAATAAAAATCTCAATTTTTCACATGTGGCTGGTTTAAATATCTGTAAAATAGAGAACATGGACTATCGCGGTTCATGGCCTGACACACCCAAACACATTCATCAGACTGAGCTGTACAGTACACAGCCTTGTGATTCAGGAACAGTATTCCATAGATGGATATACGACTGTCCTTGACTTCGGTTTGTCAGCCAAACCTGACTATTATAAATCTAACATTCCTGCTCAGAGAGCCAACATCTACAGACAGCATGTCAAGTAAGTCTGTCTGTAGATATTAGTCTGTCTACCCGTTAAATCCTTCTTACATCTCTTTACAGAACATTATTACAGAGTTCATTTGTTTTTAGCTGAACTTAAGCGAACATACTTGGTGTCACTTCAACGTATTAGGTGTTGATTTGATACTAAACATTTTAAAATAACAAGAATGAACTGTCCTTCAAGTGTTGATTATTAGGAGACCAGATTCAACTCTACTGTTGAACTAACTGTACTATAGAATATAACAGTATGTGGTCTGGTCAGTGCTGCTTTTGTGTATTGTCTTGTAGTGTTTTGTATCATTCGTTTGCACTGTTTTTTGTCTTGCACTGTTTGCACCAGGTTGCACAGATGCACTTTATGTGGCTAGGACTAACTTACTTAAGTCTTAAGCTCTGTCTTATGGTCCTGGAGAAGCGTTGACTCATTTCACGGTGTAATGTGTCGGCTATATATGGTTGAAATGACAATAAAAGCTTCTTGACTTGACTTAAATTCTCTGGATTTGTGCAGGTATAGATTGATTGTAAGCATTTGAATTGAAATACTGCTAAACCCATCAAAATATTATGAAGATAATATTTAAATTATATATAAAGTATATTTTAAAATAAATGAGTTACCCATAGATATCCATGACTGACGATATTCATGGATATATTTAACATTTAAAGGCATACAGTTTGAGAAAGTGTTATGTACTAGAATAACGTACAAACAAAAAAAACGGCATGTTCTATGTGGCGAATCATTTTAAAGCTCTATCAGATGATTTGCACTGCCATCACACGATCGGCTATGAATGTGATCTGCATGTCAATAGATCCATTGTGGTGCTTTTCAAGAATGAATTCTCTTCATAGGAATTAGCAGTTAAATAGAACTAAACAAGCACCAGCCAAAAGGATGCAATCAAAAGTCACAATCAAAAGGGATTAGATTTTAATTACTGCAAGCACAAGGGACCTACCGTTTTCATTAACCATCATTAACCTGAGAATCGAAGACTCGAGAATGCATAATTGAATGTGACAAGAGCAAAGCGTCATTAAGCCATTATATTCATGCAAATTCTGAGCATTAATTCTACATAAGTGTGTTAAACAGTGTCAGCCACTTTGTGCTGAAGGGGAAGGCATGGCCATTAGAGATATGTGAAATGTTAAATGTGTGTTATGTGAACTGAATTGAAGAAACACAAGTTTGAGATTTAGTCAGCACGCAAACTTTTCACACAATGGAATGAAAGTTTTCAAGAAGAGAAACACGATGGATTTTTTTTCTATCACAGTGATAATCCTGTTGATTTTTTTAATTACTGATTGTATTCATTTCGGGGGCACGGTGGCTTAGTGGTTAGCACGTTCGCCTCACACCTCCAGGTTTGGGGGTTGATTGGCATCTCTGGAAAATTGTCCGTAGTGCGTGAGTGAATGAGTGTGTGTGTGCCCTGCGATGGGTTGGCACTCCGTCCAGGGTGTATCCTGCCTTGATGCCCAATGACGCCTGAGATAAGCACAGGCTCCCCGTGACCTGAGAATAGTTCGGATAAGCGGTAGAAAATGAATGAATGAATGAATGTATTCATTCCAGTGTTGATTTCGAAAGATTTTTTTCTAAAATTCTATAATAATTCCTTACATTAAGCGAACGACTTAGTCATCATTTATGAAATTATAAGCCACATTATCAGCCTCAGTCTACCAAGAATTTTCATGGGTGCCATGAGAGTCTTCATGGGTGCCTTAACGTTTAACTTAAATTATAATCTCCACTGATTTAGTGTAAAATGTAATTTATATATTTAGTTTTTTTCAAAGTTGCTGACGATGAATTTAGAAGTTAAATAAAATATAAAACAAACAAAGAGAAAAAAAGGCTCATTTAAAAAAAAAAACCCTCATAGGGAAAGAAAAAATCTAGAAATAACCACGATGAGCCGCATCACACAACACAGAAACCCAAGATTAAGTAGGGTTACTAATTAATGGAACACATGGCAGATGTGAGTAATCTGTGAGTGTGAATAGGTCACGTGATGTTCTAGGACTGAAATGCAGTAATGTCTCACCCTCAATGTTTTACCAGAAATCATACAACATCTCACTTTCTGTCACTACAATACAGTTTCAAGTTGTACAAACTCTCTTTGTACAAACCAAAAAAAACACTAAACGTCCGGTCCTGTTTCTGTACTTGTGTGTAATTTGTACTTTGATTGGTTAATGTGTGACGCGTTTGTCTACTTTTACTGTAGTTTCTTCTCCAAAGGCATTTTAGTTAAAGTAAAAAAAAGGAAGAAAAAAGTTTATCCACCTTGTTCGCATCATTAAACCCAGTGCCGATTTGATGTGTGCCTCCTTAATCAAGCTAATGATGTGTCAGTGTAGGGAGCTGAAAAATATCAGGCCAAATCTAAATCAAATGCAGGGGGTGTTTCGCTCTGTGTGATCACATGACACCACTGCCAGCCTGCACGAATATACAGTTTGAGCTGGAAGGAAATCAGCCCCAGTTAACAGTCCACTTTAAACAACCTTAAATAAATAATCTAAAGTGGATGTGAAGGATGACATCAGCAGAATGGAAATTGACTTATCAGACCTTTTCAATCAGTAAAAACAAACGACTTAATTTATCGCTGCAAGTTTGATATCAAATTAGTCAGGACACTGCTGGCTTTCAGTGTGAGATGTTTTTCCTTCTGTTGACATAAATGTATGGAGAGTTTTAGTGGTTGAATACAACGCTTTCAAATTTTAATTGCTTAAGTACTGTATTTCTCTCATCTCTGAGACCTGAAAAAGGTTAAAAGATTAAAAAATAAAAACTTTTTGGAACTTTTCTATGAATATATTGCTCCTAGTAGGCAAGTTATAAAACTAAAATTCTTAAAGCCCTGACTTTTATATGAGTCATTAAGCACCACTGTACATTTAGTGTACAATAAGAGCGGAGGCGAGTGATGGCGGGTTGGAGTGGGTGGAGAAAAGTGTCAGGAGTGTTGTGTGACAGAAGAGTGTCAGCAAGAATCAAAGGAAAGGTGTACAAGACAGTAGTGAGAGCAGCTCTGCTGTATGGTTTAGAGAATGTAGCAGTGAGGAAAAGACATGAGGCAGAGCAGAGATGAGGATGTTGGGGTTCTCTTTAGGAGTGACGAAGATGGACAGGATTAGGAACGAGCACATCAGAGGGACAGCTCAGGTTGGACAAGGTCAGACAGGATAGATTGAGATGGTTTGGACATGTACAGATTAGGGAGATGGTTATATTTATTGGTAGAAGGATGTTGGAGATGGAGCTGCCAGGTAAGAGGACAAAAGGAAAGCCAAAGAGGAGATATATGGATGTGTAAAAGAGGATATGAAGGTAACTGGTACGAGAGTAGAGCAAAGCATTCATCATAAACAGAAAGATCTAAACACAGAGATTTGGACGTTTTCCATTTAATGAGATAGAACCAGCCATCACCCTTATCAACTGCTAAACAATTGCACTAAAAGCTGACCACACACAAGGCAGGGGAAACTGAGCTATAATCTCTGTCCTTTCACTAGGAGCTAGAGTATGATGGGAGTGCATTTTTCAATAGCCAACTATATCAGGCTTGGCTACGCTGTAAACACTTGCATCTATGCTGTACGTATGCGCTGACACCAGGGTATTTGGCTGAGTTCTCATGCACAGCTTTTGTTGCATTATCCCCTCATGTTCCCACTGACCAATTAGTGCAAAACAAATCACATAGATGGCTTATGTGCCACATTTCAGCCTAGGTTTTTCCAAAGAGGTTCCAGTTTGGCAGGGACGGGATTCCTTTATGAGAAAGGTCAATAGTTTGAGACAGCTACAGTACATAGCTAACTGATTTCAAACAGTTCATCAGTGAATAAACTGCAGAGAGTGATACTGTCAGTGTCAGTAAATAATAAAAAAATAATTATTATTGAACAACTTTTATTTGTATGTCTTTATTTAATAGTAAGCAAATAACAGAACTGCCTGAAGTGCACAAAAGAAAATCTTGTGTTGCTGAACAAGTATGGCTAGTGTGAAGACACATATTGATTACAGACACTGAACTGAAGTGCTGTGCATTTTATGTTCTGTCTGAAACCGAGGTTAGACCTTACAGCAATCCGGTGTGTGTATCAGTGTAATAGAGAGAGGATTAACTCAGACGAGAGAGTAAGATAATCCACAGTCGGTTGATACTCTCATGTTCAGGGTCAGATAAATAAAAGTGTCACCAGAAGGAGTCACAATAGTAAATTAACCCACTGTACCTCTCTGTCCATACACTCTGTAATGCAGCTACAATAACAATGAGATTCTTCACATTTACATAAATGGATTCCTTAAATATGTTTTAATGGATTAATGGTTGTAGCTTTTTAAAGTGTTCCAGCAGGGTCTAAAATCCACCTAAAAATCTACCTAGAACCTAAAAACCTAAAGAGCAGGTTGTGTTGTACTGGATGACGAGGCACGGAAATAGGAACAAAACAATGAACGCTACAATGTGAAGGCTTAACCTTTTTTTGTTTAAGTATGTAAACCTACTGCAGGGAGCTGACACAATATTCAAAAATTCTCTCATTTTCTACCGCGTATCCGAACTACCTTGGGTCACGGGGAGCCTGTGCCATCTCAAGCGTCATCGGGCATCAAGGCAGGATACACCCTGGACGGAGTGCCAACCCATCGCAGGGCACACACACTCTCATTCACTCACGCAATCACACACTACGGACAATTTTCCAGAGATGCCAATCAACCTACCATGCATGTCTTTGGACCGGGGGAGGAAACCGGAGTACCCGGAGGAAACCCCTGAGGCACGGGGAGAACATGCAAACTCCACACACACAAGGCGGAGGCGGGAATCGAACCCCCAACCCTGGAGGTGTGAGGCGAACATGCTAACCACTAAGCCACCGGGCCCCCTATTCAAAAATTGTGTTATATAAAAAGTTGTTAAGACACAATATGGGTTTGTACCTGCTTTTCATTACTTGTTATGTTTTTCCTCATATTGCTGTTCAAAAAATTTAATATATTCACACACACACACATATATATTGAGCAGTGGGTAGAAGTGGGTAGAAACCAGGTAACCCAGATGAAACACGTGCACATTCATAAAACATTACACACAAACAGTAACCTAAGCTCATGATCAGACCATGATCGGACCCTGGAGCTGTGCAGCAGTAATGCTACCTGCTGAACCAGTGGTGTTGATCTTTTTCTTGTTGTCCTTCAGTTCCTCGCTGTTCGGGGATGCCACAACGAATCGTCCAATCCGCATTTGTGATTTATGGCACAGGTTTTATGCTCTTCCTGATCCAGCCCTCTCATTTCATTGAAAACAGAACTGAGAGGTAACCCATCAGTACCTGCTGCACTAATGTATTTGTAATATATATCTGAATAAAGAAATCATAAAGACTAATAATGTTGCATGCTTTTTAGCCTCTTAAACTTCCAGAAGTAGTTTCAGTAGAGTTAATAATTGTTACTGACTCAAATGATTAGTATGCAATTGCTAATAGCTAAATGCAAATTAAGTCGAATAAATAGATAAACAAAAAGTACTGTATAATGAAGAGGTTATAAAAGAAAGCTCAAAAATAAATAATGTGATCCATATGAAACATCCTGAAAATACATTCACGTGTCATTATGTGATATATTTAGCATATAACCCACCCATGATTTAAAGCTTAATGGTGCATTCACATTGCAGTGAAAGGCAAAACATCTTTCATCCTGGCTTTCATACATTTTCTATGGAGACAGATGAAAATCTTGCTTAGATGATTTTAGAGCAGGAACTGAGAAAAAAAATTAATATGTCAACATTATGCAAATGAGAAGTGGCAGGTAGAGGCCTGTAAGATTATTGAATGCGGTGAGGAAAAGGCGTTCTCATCACATATCGTGCCTAAACTCGCCGTCAAGCCACACGATCAAATAAGTACAAGATGGAAGAGAAGAGAAATAGCTAATATAAGCCCAGAACTAGCCTGTGGCTCTGAGTGAAATCCACAATATGCTTGCCCAGTCTAATACTTTGCTCTGAAACATGTAAAAGGTAACAGTTTATAGAATTTAATTGAAAGGTATGACAAGCTAGTCAGCTAGTAAAGAGCACTGAGACAGACTCAGAGCAGGAAGCGGAATGTGACATCACCCAGTAGAGAAAATGAGCGAGCTCATTGGGGATTTGCCAAATTTATACAGCCATAGTCCATATGCTCTCCAGACAGCAGCACAGGCGAGCTATGCCTCGTCAGTTTAGTAGGCAGTGGGAGCCAGGAACAAGCGGCTTGCTGTACAGTTACAGCACTGAGGAATATCATGTTACAGATACGTGTGCGAACCTGCCAGATGTGGCTACAGTATGTCTGAATTCAGACAGAATCTGATCTCATTTTTAACCAAAATACCTCTATTTTACGAAATCATGAATATATTTAACTAAAAAAAATATGTGTTTGTGTGTGTGTGTGTGTGTGTATGTGCACGCGTGTGTGTGTGTGTGTGTGTGGTACTCTGTGATGTTCTGAATTGCAAATAAACAGCAGAAATACCTTGAATATAGTCAAATGTAGCAATTATTTTTATTGGATTTATTAAGATTCCTTAAAGACAATCTTAATAATTCAACCAAATCAAAGATTATTAAGAATATTTCTACAATAAATTATTAAATAAATAAATAAATAAATAAGGTTTAATAATGATAGAATTATGTTATTTTAAAATTTTTAGGTTCAAAACGGGTGTATTCCCACCTCACACTCAGTGTTCCTGATATACACGTCAGATCGATTGTGACCCTGACCAGGCTAAAAAGCAGTTAAAAAAGATGAATGAATCCGTGATGCATAAAATTTTTAAAAGATTTAATTAATTTACAATATAGCATTTACTTAAGTTAATCAGTGTGTTGGTGGATTTCAGTGCAGTTTGAATCTTTGAATGTGATATATATATATATATATATATATATATATATATATATATATATATATATATATACAGTATATATAATGAGAGAGAGAGAGAGAGAGAGAGAGAGAGAGCGAGAGAGAGAGAGAGTAAATCCTGTAGCTTGCAGAATTGTACATAGTAGAAAATGTCAAAATGTCACCATATGGAGGGTTTTCCCAGCTCATCACACATATATGAATAGATGACATTTTTTATTTTGTGACAGCCTTTTGAGTTTTTTCTGAAAATGAAAAACAAAATGCAAAATGGTGTTGCATTAGTAGCCTTCTGAAACTGATAAGCTGGACATGCTTTTCCCAGGGTGTCAGACTATTGATTTGTCCACTCTTTCTAAAAAAAAGGGGTAAATTGTGAGATATTATATCATTTGAAGTTTTGCTAATTGATCTTCATGGGTTGCGAGGCGAGGTTAAGTGAGGATTGTGCTTATTGTCTGTTGTCTGAGAGACGAAGTGCTGAGCAAGATATGTGATAGGAGAGACTTAACCTGGTTTTATGTTCTGAGCACATACAGCACAGAGAGAGAGAGAGAGAGAGAGAGAGAGAGAAAGGGGGAAGCTGTGATGTGCACAAACAGCATATGTGAGTGTGTACGGTATGTACTAAGTAGAAACAAAGAATTATATAGAAGGTAAGAAAATGTGCCTGTGTGTGTGTGTCTGTGTCAATGCATGTATAGACAAAAGAAAAAGGGACAAGGAAAACGTGCATTTTAATGCACATAAAAAGCATCAGTGAGTGCTGAGATGTGTGGACAAAAAGAGAAAGTGTGTGTGTGTGTGTGTTTTGTGTAGCCTTCTGGAAACCAATTGTCCACACAAATATTGGAATATCTGACAGTTCTGACCTTGAGGGTTTCCAATCGCTACAAAAGAAGGGGTTCCCTTTCCTGTAATTTATTTATATTATACAAAAATTATAGTAAGAGAAATGTGTGTGTGCGTTTGTGTGTGTGTTTTGCTCCACCCCACACTGCATGCAACTGCAGCTCCTTCACTATCAGCATTCAGCTCCATGCTGCTCGCAGCACATAAAAATAACTTCAGAAACATCCCCCCTTCTACCCTCTCCTCCTCCACCGTCCTCCTCCTCCTCATCACTCCACCACCAAAGGCTTTTAAAAATCCAGCAAATCTCATACCCACCCTCAATTACCATCCAAACCTTAATCAGGTCCTTAACAACACCCTACCAGGTCTTTCTCTGACTGGCCTTTCTCTCGCTCTCTCTCTCTCTCTCTCTCTCTCTCTATCTCTCTCGCTACACATTTCCCACAAAGACGCTCCGCTGGGATATAATGAGAGCAATGAAGAGCGTTGTATGGTGGGGAAGTCAGCTGCTAAATTGGCAGTGCTGTGTCCTGAAAGAGAACAGAGAGAAGGTGAAGCGGTCAGTCTTCGGAGCAGCAGCGGCCCCTACTGAGTGAGCACCTGTTCCTGACCTACGAGATACACAACAACGTCCAAGACACGACATGACAGTGCAAAGACACTGACAGTGAGAGAGCTGCTGTCTGGGTGTAACCTGTTTATTGTCATGCTGTTCCTGATTCTGTTCTAGTTTTACACATGTACTGTTCAAAACATGATCATTTTTATTCTTTATTTTACACTGTACACGAATTCCTTGTAGCGAATCTTGCATCTTAGGTCCGGACATTTCTGTACCTCTGACACAATTCAGGACGATCGGATCGATTCTGAGTTTGATTTGAATCAAAATGCGTCTTGAGTTTTACGGTGATCTTAAATGAAGATTTTCCCACGTTGTTGTCTGGTGTTAGGTGTGTAAAATCCAATCTTAACCCTCACAGTCCACTCATGGCCACCTCAATTTCAAAGTGTAATTTGCAACCCCAGGTAGTGTGTGAGGGTGAGACGCAATCTTGGTATCACAAATGAAAAACCAATACAAGCTGAGATGAATGGAAGTCACTAGTACTCACGGAAAAAGGTAAAATAAGGTCGTGTGGTCAATAGTCAATTGTAATTCTTTTAGGTAATCTACCTAGAAACTACCTAGAGAAAAATGATCATAATTTTTAAAATTTTTGTCAAATAAGTAATTGAAGATTTTGTGCTTTTAATGTGCTTATGATCATTCGTTAAGGATTTATGTTCATGTCTGACTCTATAGTGAATAAACTGAATACGTCATACAGAGATAATGGAGGGTGTTTTGTATTGGGAGTTAAATGCGGGGTGCACGATAAACAAAACAAACGTGTAGCCAATTAGCAGAAAGGGGTGTGTCTTGTCAATATGCGGCAGAGAGAGTGTTCAGTGCGCATGTCTGACACTAGCCGAAAGCGATTGAAACACTGACATGGCGGATACCTGCCGTTACCTCTGCCTCGGGTGCTAGGTGTTGAATGTCGTCTTCCGTGTGAAACGGCGCTAAACCTTTCACGGTACAACACACAGTACTACAAAAACACATTTGACCTGTATTACCATAGTATTACTCATTGAGTTTGTTTATTGATAAAAATATCTCCTCGGCCAGCTGCCCCAGCAGGTTCCGCCATAATACTGTAGTTGCCTGGGTTACGTACTGTATGTATGTGTGGGTGGAGCTATCAAAAGAGGGGTGACACCCATTTGGGTTAGGGGCGTGTTTGTTTTGGTGATTTCAAATGTCAACATTGGCTTTCAAACATCGTGCACCCCACCTGAAAAGGGATGCTTGTAAAAGTAACATAAGAGCTAGTTTATTTCTAGAAGCTAGACTAAAAGTGTGTGGATACATGATCATTGAACATCCCATGCAAACTCACATGAGCATTAACATTGAGGTGAAAGAGCTTTACTACTGTAAAACCTCCAGATGTCTGAGGTGGCTAGATTTTAGAAAAGTGGTTGTGGGGATTTGTGCTCATTCTTCCCAGCAGTGTTTATTGAGATTGAGGTCAGGGCTCTCTAGTTCTTCTACTCCAACTTTGGCAAAATGTCTTTACGGAGCTTGCTTTGTGCACAGAGACATTACTATGCTTGAGCAGATTTAGACCACTTAGTTCTGGTGAAGATAAATAAATAAATAAGAAATCTACAGCATATAAAGACAAACTAAATTAATAGAGTGTTTCTATCTGTGTGGGATACATTTTGGGGAAGAATCACATGTGGGTTATGGATTATGATCAGGTGTCTATATATTATATAGTGTGTATACAATCGCATACAACCTCACTAGCCTTTAATAAAACAAACATTACATAAACAATATTATTATCACATACAGCAGATCTGAAGAGTCTTCTAAGGGCAAAGAACATCAGAGTCTGAAAATCAACAACAGTCTCCTGATGCATTTTTAATACCCTGAATGTTACACACAGGATCTGGATAAACTACATAAAATAATAAATATAATAATTGTTCAGCCTTCATCCATTTCACAGCAAGCACAATTAAAATATTCTCTGATGAAGATAATGTTCATTCATTCATCATTCTTTCATCTTCTACCGCTTATCCGAACTACCTCGGGTCACGGGGAGCCTGTGCCTTGAAGATAATGTCATTACCAAAATTCATCACTATTTTTAAAATGCTTTTTATAATTGCTTCGCTATTTAATTTATTTTCTTTCATGGAAAGGGAAAATAAAACAAAACAAAACAAAAAAAAAACACACAATTACCAGTATTAAAAAAAGTAAACATGCCCTGTATGTAAATGTACTGTATGAATATCAAGGAATTGTCTGAATGAAATAACGAAGAGGTGAAAAGAATATAAAGATATAAGAGCTTGTCACTATTATTTGCACAAATTCAACATTAGGAATAACATTAAACAATGATCTGTTAACCCAGCAGTAAGCGGGCCACAGTTTCACATCTACGGTACAGGCACTTAACCCCACTGAACATGACAACACCACATTAGCCATCAACTCGTTTTAGTGACTAAACCTAATTACTCTTGTTTACATTTTCTATTCGGAAAAATCCGGACATAGAATTTAAAAACAGAGCTCTATGCATATTCATCAGCCTGTCGTGTGAGTGCTTTAAAGAGCACATAAGAATGACCCTCATTACAATAAGTCAGCGTTAATAGCTCGTAGCGCTGTCACATTTGTTAATGCCCAAATCTTAATTAATGGAATGAAAGGTAATCTCCTCTCACTGCTGTTTCCTAACTGTCGCAGAATACTTGATAGCTCTCTCGCTTTCCAGGATCTGCATTGCTAGGCTCATTTGCAGGACTGCTGTTGTAATTATTAAACAGTGAGCTTCATATTTTCTAGCTGCAGCATAATGGGGATGTACTGCCAAGCAGGTTTAGTGTGACAAAGTATATGATCATAACACTGGATGTGTGGCAGGCTGAGATGTGGAAAGCAGCCAAGCGTGTTGACAAACTGGATTATATTCAAACATTTGTTTTTTTTTTGCCAATAATATACCAATATCTGCCAATAGTACTTTAAAATAATTGAAGAAAACATTTTTTAAAACCAAAAAGACCCAAAATCGGCAGAAAGATGACTATAAGCTTACTAGCTGAATCTATAGTAGTTCTCCCTGATCAATTCAGTTTGTAAGCAGATCTCGGCTTCCAAAATGTCCGTCATGTCGTCAAAGCAGAATCGTCAAAATGTTCGAATGACCTAAAGAAAATAAGAATAAGACCTGAAGACTTGAAATGATCAACAAAGATTTCCCCACTGATGTCTCTGCTATCTCAGGTGAAGAGAGAGAGACTACTGATAATTAAAGTAAGAACCTACTGTATTTCCTATTGTAAAGTTTTTTCGAGCAAATAAACAAAATTTGTTAAACAAGTTTAGATCACTATACATTTTATTTAATCCGGATTTATATATTCATTACATTCCAGCATATGTTTGTGTAGATTTTTTTGATTTTGTTGTTCTACCCTGTCAAAGTTTTAGAGGTATTAGCTGGTGAGTATCTCAGGGGACTCTGGGCACATGGTGGCGGAACAGCCAAATGCAGGAGTCATACCCCTAACCATGGAGGTGAAGCAAATGTAATAACCTTTAAGCAATTTCTGCCTCATATTCTGAATATCCATTTGTAAAAATAAATAAAAAAGCAAAAAAAAAGTTTCTCACACAATCCCATTTGTAAGTTGTAAAGTGAATCGCATGTAATTTTTTTTTTGTACACATAAGTATTTGGACCTATATGATTTAGTCACACTTTTTCCTATCAGGTTCATAAAATGTCTAGAATGGATTGAAAAGTCACTTTAGACATATACACCTGTCATGCCATCTTTGCCACAAATAGTTTGGGAAACTTCTGCCTTGCTACAGTACATCTGCCCTGGTGAGCTGTAAGTGCAGTTATTGTGAAACGGAAGCTTCTAGGAGCAACAGCATCTCAGCCACAATTTTACAGAGTAGGGTCTCCGAGTGCTGAAGCACATATTGAAGAAATAAAATTTCCTCATCCTCTCTTGTGTCACTCACTCACAAACCGTCTCTGGAAGCATCATCAGCACAAAAAGTGTGCTTGTGTGGATTTTGGAAATGGCTTTCCATTGCCAAGCAACTGTGCACAAGCCTAAGATCACTATGCTCAATGACAAGTGTGGGCTGGAGTGGAGAAAAGCACAAGCACCACTGGACTCTAGAGAAGTAAAACGTCTTCTCTGAAGCGCTGAAGCATTCTTCAGTATCTGGCAGTCTGATGGACGAATATGGGTTGGGAGAATGGCAGGATAATGGCTTGAATGGTTTGCTGGTGGAGGAATAAGAGTCTGGGGCTGATTTTCAGGGTGTGTACTTTCCTAATTCCACTGAAGAAAAATGTTAATGCAATGGGATGTCCAACAAACTCATATACAGTAGGTGTGATGGTCAGGTGTTTATGTAGTATAATGTAAATGTAAAAAAAGAAAGAAAGGAATAATTAAAAATTAAATATTTTATAATATAAAAACTGGGGGGCACACCTCCAGGGTTGGGGGTTCGATTCCCACCTCCGCCTTGTGTGTGTGGAGTTTGCATGTTCTCCCTGTGCCTCGGGGGTTTCCTCCGGGTACTCCGGTTTCCTCCCCCGGTCCAAAGACATGCATGGTAGGTTGATTGGCATCTCTGGAAAATTGTCCGTAGTGTGTGAGTGCGTTAGTGAATGAGAGTGTGTGTGTGCCCTGCGATGGGTTGGCACTCCGTCCAGGGTGTATCCTGCCTTGATGCCCGATGACGCCTGAGATAGGCACAGGCTCCCCGTGACCCGAGGTAGTTTGGATAAGCGGTAGAAAATGAGATAATATAAAAAACTCATTTGCATATTCAGGTGGACGGGGTGTACTGGGTTGTGATAATCTTATTTCTCTGTATATTGCAACTAGACACCTGACTTTCCTTTGGGATCAATAAAGTATCAATAAAGTATCTATCTATCTATCTATCTATCTATCTATCTATCTATCTATCTATCTATCTATCTATCTATCTGTATCTATCTACTGTATCTACTGTATCTATCTATCTATCTATCTATCTATCTATCTATCTATTGGTTAGGGTTTAGGTTAGACAGGGCTAGGGGTAAACAGGGCTACGGTTAGACAGTGGCAGGGTTAGACAGGGCATCTATTGTTGAATTGGAATGAAATCTTTAAATGTAATCTTTTACATTTTGACTTTGGGGTAGTTAAAAAAGGTTTGGTGTAGACAGGGTTAGTGTTAGGAATAGACAGGGCTAGGGTTATACAGGGCTATGGTTGAGGGTTTGGGGTAGACAGGGCATGTATTGTTTGAATTGGAATGAAATCTTTAAATGTAATCTTCTAACTTTTGAATTTTGGGATAACAAGATGCTTTTGAACTATTTCTATAGTTCAACTATTTCTATAGTTCACTAACAAATAATAACCTTAAACAACATAAACACAAATAATCCACAAATCTGACCTATACAGTATATTAGTATCCGGTAAACAGTACAAATGTCTAATTTACAGCATGTGAAAGGTTTTTTTACCACGTGAACAATGTTAGAGATGCGTCATCCTGGTGCTGTGATGAGACAAACGCAGCTGTGAGGTGACAAATGTCTTTTGCACTTTCTGTCGTTTTTAAACAAACACAAGAAATGGTTTTCTGTTCCTTCAACACTCTAGTGTTTTTTCCCCATAATTTTGCTCACTTCTCAGCTCACTACGAATATACGGAAAAAATGCAATTTACTGAAGGGTTTTTTTAAAAAAAAAAAGTTTTTCATGCTATTGTGAGAAAAAAGAAAGAAGCTCCTGTATATTTTCACATTCACAGGGCTGAAATGAAACATTTTCCCCCCTCAGTACTCTTTCCTCCGTGACAGTAGAATATGTTTAAAGTTTTCAGATGAAATTCACTTCAAAATTCTTTAAAACGAGTTCATCTAAGTCGAAACCTGTCCCTTCAAATCGTACGAGCTCTTAAGCCTCTTGACTATGCAATAAGCATAAAAAAGCAGCTGATTTATATTTATAACTGAAGCATATAAATGTATTATCTAACAGCTTGTCTGTTATCAAGGTGTCCTTTACTCTGCTCTTTAAAACATGCTGTGGGTCATTCTCCGAAAGATCCTGTACAGAAATGAGACAAAGAAAGAGATGGAGTGATGTATGAGAGGAAAAGACCACAAGACCCTTCTGAAGACTTAGCAGCTTCTGGAGGGTCCTTGAAAACCCGCCTCAATCACACTCCCAAAGAGTGCTTCAAGTGTCACCTTCCTCTGGGGATGAGAGACATGCAAGAGAATGTGAGGAGCATACAGATTGGCTGCAGAAAAAGCTGGCATACGCACCCGGCGTTCTTAAATCCAGTGTGAGAATCGTTTAGCGAATACCTCTAGAGATGAAATTCAAAGGAGTGATGATCGCTGTGATCGGGTTTGTATTGATCATACACTTCATGTGTTGCGTAATGCGTGTTATGCGATTGCTTTTGCTCTACAGTCAATGCTGCTACTGTATTTTGTGCTTTTTTCCAGGAAGCTTGGCTCAGCACTTTGCATTTGGTTTGAGTATTCAGTTACTAAGAAAGAGAAATGAGCAAAAGTGATAAGAAAGCAAATGTTGATGTGTATGCTAAGCTTCTTTAATATCAGTAATTAGTAGCTGAGTTATTCTAACCCTAACCCCTAACACTAACCCTTCCTAATTTAAAATGGGTTCTGTAAAGAATCCCCCTATAGTGAGGTAGAAACTTTTTGAAAACATTATGGAATAAGAACTCCCTAGCCACTTTATTAGGAGCACTGGGTAATTGCTTTAGCACACATACAATTAGCCATTCAAATGGTAGGATTACAATACAGACACAGGTAACATGGTCACATTAAACGCCAACAAAGCGTAACAAACTGAGATCTCAGTGACTGTAGCATGGACGATAATGCCAGATGGGCTGCACTGGGAATTTCAGAAACTGATGAGGATTTTCATGCACAGTGTCTAGACAGAATGGTGCAGAAGATGAGCCCTGTTGTGAGATTAGATCAGTTGAAAGATTAGAACTGTTTCAAGCTGACAAAAAGGCTACGGTACAGTAATTATATATAAAATCACCACTCTTTACAACCTTAGTGAGCAGAAAAGCATCTCATAATGGACCACACAGTGAACCTTGAGAAAAACCACAGAGACAAAAAAAAGGCGTGTGTGTGTGTGTGTGAAATGCTAGGATAATACATCCTATGAATAAATGAATGTTCTCTAGGTGTTTTTATGGGTTTTTCTCCAGGTTCCACCCACTGTACAGTTATTTATAAACAATTATTTACCAAAAATGAATGTAGAAACCATTAGAACATCAGTATTTGGTATATAACACGTTTGCTCAGTCCATTTAATGTCAATTTTTCACATTTCGTTCATTAGACTCAAAGTGGTATGTTTCAAATGCAAGCTGTACATTACAATCTGTATTTTCTTGCATAAGCAAAGTTTTGGGGCAGAACTGCAAGCATCTTGACATTTTCTATGCTTAATCTGTACCGATGATGAAAAATTACCTAGGCAAACCCAATAAAGTGTCTCTGTATTTTTTTCACATTAAGATTATAAGATCCTCCCACACAGTTGATCTGATCTGACTGGAAAAGGAAATTAAGAACAAGTCCATGACTGAGGCAGATGCCCTGATGTTTTGCTGCTTTGCTCTCTAATAAGTCAGTGTCTTAAAAGGCAGACAGAGCTTTGTCAGGACTCTGCAGGATTCGTATATACTAACAATCACTAGATTAGAAGTTTGTAAAGAAAGATAAAATATTTTCCTGAAAGCACTACCTTGCTTTTGAGAAAATATTTAAAAAAAAAATTTGTGACTACATTAGATATTTCTCAGAGGAAATCAGATCTTTGTACAAATAGTATAGATTTACATTACATTTACATTTACAGCATTCAGCAGATGCCCTTATCCAAAGCGACGTACTGTACAAAAGTGCTTTTAAGTCTCTATCATTGAGTACAGTACATTAACTCTGGGCCACTAGGTTACAGGCTTAAGATACCATGAGCTAAACACACTGTTCAAAGCTTTTTTTTTTTTAAATACACACATACAACAAACAGGGAAGAAAGTGCTAGTTGAAGTGTTTCATGAAGAAGTACAGTACAGTCCCTGACAAAAGTCTTGTCGCTTATCTATTTTGTAGAAGCACCTGCTATTAACCTGACTTTGAATTAATCAATTGGTGTTAGAAATAGCTCATATGAAAAGCTAAAACCCTCCCAAATGATGTTTAATGCACTGAAATAAATTAGTTTCACTGAAAAAAGATTTATCATTTAATCAAGACAGAAAGGTCAAATTTTGGCAAGACAAACGTTTTATCGCCTATACAGAAATTGAACAAATTTACTGCAAATACAAAAATATGTTAGCAAATTAAGTAGTGGTGCTGTGAGATCCAAATTTAATATCTTGTATGACTTCCATGAGCTTGAAGGACTGCATCCATGCGGTTTGGCAAGGATTCATAAAATTTATTGATGAAGTCATCAGGAATATCAAAGAAAGCAGTCTTGCATGCCTCCCAGAGTTCATCAATATTCTTTGGTTTCGTCTTCCATGCTTCCTCTTTCATCCTACCCCACATATGCTCAATGATGTTCATGTCTGGTGACTGGGCTGGCCAATCCTGGAGCATCTTGATCTTCTTCGCCTTGAGGAACTTTGATGTGGAGATGGAAGTATGTGATGGAGCATCATCCTGCTGCAGAATTTGGCCTGTTTTATGGTTGGGAATATAAGTAGCTAAGATTTCTTGGTATTTTAGACTATTGATGTTGCCTTCCACCCTGCAGATCTCTCGCACCCCCCCATACTGGATGTAACCCCAGACCATGATTTTTCCTCCACCAAACTTCACTGTTTTCTGGGTGAATCTCGGATCCATGCGGGCTCCAGTAGGTCTCCTGCAATATTTGCGGCGACTGTGGTGTAATTCAACAGAAGATTCATCTGAAAAATCCACCTTCTGCCACTTTTCCAGCGTCCATTTATTTAGCAGGCTGTGGGACTTGGCAAATGCCACACGGTTTTTTAATTGTCTTTTGTTTAGTGCTGGCTTCTGGGCACTGATTTGACCATGGAAGCCATTTCGAGACAGAATCCGACAAACTGTTCTGGTTGACACAGGGACTTCAGGTGACCAGGTCTCGTGGAGCTCTGCTGCAGTTGGAAATGAGCTGGCCTTGGATTTTTGAGCCAACAAACGGTCCTCTCGAGCAGTTGTCTTGCAGGGTCTGCCTGACCTGGGCTTGTCCAAAACGTCTCCAGTCTCTTCAAATCTTTTTTTATCCTCTGTACTTGACGCTGAGACACATTGAAGGTGTCTGCCACATCAGCAGTGGATCTGGTCTTCAGCCTCTTGATAATCAAAACTTTAGTCTCAGGGTGAATCTTAGGCATGTTTGCAGAGGTCTAGTTGCAGTTGATGTGAAGGTCAAGTGTACTGGGGTTCTTTTTATACACACCTGAGACCTAATTGATCCATTATTAGTCACATATGACTCATATGACAAAGCGACAACAATTATGTCTTTAAAAAAAACAAAAATTGACTCAATGGGCTTTACCAAGCTGTGAATATTAGAATACTTTTGACAGTTTTGTTTTGCACTGAAACATTACTACAAAAGCTTTTGGGATTAAAATGAGGCATTTCTTGTAAAAAAAAAATCTTGATTAGAAATATATTTCAGCGGCACTTCAGGTCAATTTTTTACACAAGCGACAAGATTTTTGTCAGGGACTGTAGGTCCTCACCCATCGTTTGAAGATAGCCAGTGACTCAGCTGTCTGGACCCCTAGATCCTTTGGTGCCAGAACAGAAAAGAGTCTTCTTGTATACTTACCTCTTACCCTGAGAGATTGTGAAAGCAGGTGAGCAGTGCTGGTAGCTCTGAGGGTGCGAAGTACAGTGCGAGGGGTGATGAGGGCTTTGAAGTAAGAGGGAGCTGGTCCATTTTTGGCTTTGTAGGCAAGCATCAGTGTTTTAAATCTGATGTGTGCAGCTACTGGAAGCCAGTGGAGGGATCGCAGCAGCGGGGTGGTAAGCGAGAACTTAGGCAGGTTGAAAACAAGTCATGCAGCTGCATTTTGGATCATATGTGTATGATCCAAAATCCAAAGTATTTGACAGATGGAATTATTTTATTTTTGTATGAAATATTTGCACATCGGTGAGAAAAAGAACAGAACTGTACTGAAGTCAGTAACCAACAAATCTCAAACTCTCAACAAGTCCATGTGAGATGATAGTCACTATGAATAAATGACATTCTACTCCTAGAAGATTTATTTTCTAGGCTTTTCTGACAGCAGTTTGGAGGGTGATCTGGACCTCAGCCTGGTGAATTTTGGGATAGAGTATACTTCAACAAAAGCCCAACATTCCTGCTTAATCACTTCAGAGACTCCAGACAGCTTTGCTCTTCTTTTTGAATGATGAGTCTCAGCAGAAGCTTCCTGTCTTAAGCAGCAGCACAATCCATCTTGCTGCAACCCTGGAAATATTGCATGCTTATTACACGTCTGATCTGCCATTATTGAGTCCATCGATTTCTGTTGCTGTAAGCGAGATGCTATCTGGTTGGATTCCGGGAAATAATGTGGCATGTGAAGTGAATGATACATGTCTGATGTGAGAAACCTGCAGTTAGTGTGAGTTTTTTATGATGATGATGGTATTATTATTATCATTACTACTGATTATAATACATATAGCAAGAAGAAATAATAGAGACTTCATTATTGGCTCCAATGACAAAGGAAAACCAAAAGCCACTGGGAACGTCAAGGTTTGTTCCCAAGGAAATATTCTAAATTTGAAGGCAAATCATATATCTCCCTGTTCTCAGTAGCCTTCCTGAGTTACAAATAATCTCTAAGATTGTTAATATTCTAAACATACATGCAGGTTCTCACTCTTACTCACTCATTTTCTACCACTTATCCGCACTACCTCGGGTCACGGGGAGCCTGTGCCTATCTCAGGCGTCATCGGGCATCAAGGCAGGATACACCCTGGACGGAGTGCCAACCCATCGCAGGGCACACACACACACACACACACACACACACACACACAGACACTCTCATTTACTTACACACTCACACACTCACACACTACGGACAATTTTTCCAGAGATGCCAATCAACCTACCATGCATGTCTTTGGACCGGGGGAGGAAACCGGAGTACCCCCGAAACCCCCGAGGCACGGGGAGAACATGCAAACTCCACACACACAAGACGGAGGTGGGAATCGAACCCCCAACCCTGGAGGTGTGAGGCGAACGTGCTAACCACTAAGCCACCGTGCCCCCCTACATGCAGGATAAATATTAATATTTAATAATAGTGTTGAGAAATTTTCTCCTTTCACATTTGGTGATTTCGCCCTCAAATTCATTTATGCATGAATTTGAACCATCCTGCATTTTAAAAAAATCTAATCAGGTTGCGTTCAGTTCAGACTCAGACTCTCAATTCCAAATTTATTAAAAATAAAGTGAAAAATGTATTTGAATATATTCAATCAGTGTGAATCCCAACAAATTAAACCTAACAAGTCAGCATTACTGAAGAAACAAACAAAAGTGGAACCACATTTCTGTGACCACAAATTTTTCTTTTGTTTTTTTATTTATTATTTTTATTAGCCCTGTTGATGGCACTAGAGCTACTGTACATTGCTGTGTAGCTAGCAGAATATATTTTTGTGATTTTTTTTTTTTAACAAACGATCAAACATTTAAACAATAAAGACAAATTTTCACAACAGTCTTTGCTCATATTTACTGACGGTGCCAAGGTTAGTTAAAGGCACTGTAAGAATAGACCTTAGAGCATTCTGTATTTTTACACCCATAGACCATACATAATATTTTGTGCTTTATTATTCCAGAGAAATGAGCAGGCAGCGAGAGTATAGCTTGAATAAAACTGCAAAAATATTCTCTAACTTTCTTTTCCAGGTTAGGAAACAGAGTACGACTTCACAGCTTTCTGGGCAAACCTAGGAGAAAATATATTATTTATTTTTATTTTCTTTATAGAAATTACAAAAGTGATCTCTTAAAGAAATGTACATGGGGATCAAATCTAAAAAAAAAGTTTTGACTTTAGTTTTAGGTTCATGAGGAAGAAAAACTATATGTTTTACTAAAATAGTATAAAGATGTAGGTGTAGTTTTGGTGCATCTTTCATGGCATTGTTATTCAAAGAGGTAAGCCTGTCTTCTAGAGCTGCTTGCTGAAGACAGGGTTGATGAAGAAGTTGCAGTTGCGGTGTGAATAGTGGAAAGATTTCAGTACTAAAGGCTTTTGGCAGGCTGCCAAGGCCGATCCAGAGGAATAGTGGAAGAGCCAAGGGCAGCAGAGCTCCAGTGATGAAAAAGAACGCATTTCCATGTTTACTGAAAGAAGGGCAAGAGGGGAGCAACAAGCGAGAGGGAAAGAAAGCAGAAATAAGGCTAAAGAGGGGAATAGAGATAAGGTTAAAGTGGGAGTCAGGCGAGAGTTTGAGAGAGAGACAGACAGGGAGAGAGAGACAGAGAGAGATAAAATGGTGAGATTCAGAGTGGGGGAGTGGGAGAAAGTAGACAACAGAACGTATGCTCTCCCAGGAGAGAAGAAAACAATGGAATTGTGCAATTACGCTGCAGGATTCAATTCTTTTTTCTCGGTTCTCTATCAGCCATTGTAGTTTGTTTTTGTCTCTGGAATCACACCATGATATCTTTTGATATTTCATTTAGCTATTTATGCTGCATGCTGCTGAGCATGAAAAACAAGCAACTGTATTCCCCTTTTGAAGAAAAGGCCCAGCGTCCAGCACATCAATTCTTTTAGCAATATTATGGATTCAGAATGAACACAGATCCTTGTGGAGATGCCAAGATCATTAGGATGTTTTCTACACGCAGGAAAGAACAGTGTTACCGCATCTCAAATCCACACGTACAGTAAACACCCTGATGTTGTCCGGTCAAGCTCTGTGATGCACCATCCACTCCTGCTGTACCTTATGTGGAGTTGGCAGATTTGGCCAGCTGACTGACACCTGGAGTGGAATAAGGTTTGATCAAGCAGACTCGCGAGAAAGAGAAAAGGTCATTGTGGGTCTTGTAGATGTAAAAACTAGATGAAGATACAGCTTATTTCTCTGACTAGGCTTGAGGGTATTTTTGTTTTGTGTGTGTGTGTGTGTGTGTGTGTTTTTTTCTTTTGCTTATCATCCAGAATGCTTTCAGACAGCTCAGAGAGAATGCTGGCTCCAGACTTGGCAGCCTGGCCAAAGTGAAGTGTAGAAAAGCAGAGGAGTGAAGTGTGTTTTTCTTACTGTTTTTGCTCTAGTGGTGTAATTTCACTGAGCGTTTGTGAGTGTGAGAAGGTAGAGATGGAAAAGCAAGTAGAGTTAACGAGGGCTAACCGACACTGTGTATTTTTTATTTTTTTTAATATTCATTTGAATGTTATTTTAGTGTTGTTCTTATTTGCAGATTTATATACCAGGCCTTTATTACTGCACAGTGAAATATGTCCTAACTATAGGAAGCGAGAGCACAAGTTCAGCCATGATAAAGCATTCCAAAAGCATTTCAAAATCCCAATAGTGGCAGCTGTGCAGTGCTAGGGAGTGACCCCACACCCTCAGTGATCAGTAATCCAGAACCTGTTTCAGACCCGGCTATTTCTTGAAAATAAAAAAAATGAACAAAAAAATTGTTTCTAGTCTCCTAAATATGGAACATCGACCGGCAATCAATGGTCAATTTTGGCAGACAAAACTTTGCTAAAGTCTTCAATTTTTTATCAAACTTCTGGGAGATCTGGCTCAGTAATTAAGACACTGTACTACTGATCAAAAGGTTGTGAGTTCGTATCCCACCACTACCAAGCTGCAACTGCTGGGCGCTTGAGCAAGGGCCTTAACGTTCACCTGCTCAGATTTTTAAATGAGATAAATGTAAGTTGCCCTGGATAAGGGTGTCTGCCAAATGCTGTAAATGTAGGTGGCTCTGTTAGGATTTATCTAATGATATTTATTTATGTCAGTTATTTACTGAATTCAGCTTATCAGACCAGAGATAAGCTCAGAGCCTTGAGACAGTAAGCCAGAAAAGGAGAGTAATATTTTGTAGAAGATGCCTTTATATGTCACATACTGTATACATTACAGCACAGTGAAATTCTTTCTTCACATATCCCAACTTTGAAGGTTGGGTTCAGATCGCAAGGTCAGCCTGTTACAGTGCACCTAGAGCAGTGTGGGTTAAGGGCCTTGCTCAAGGGCCCAACTGCAGCAGTTTGGCAGTGCTGATGCTTGAAATCAATCTGCCAGTTAACAACTCAGTGCCATAACCACTTGAGCCACTACTGTCCCTTTACATAGCTACAGTAGTATTTTCTATATAAAAATACATACTAGATCTCGAACAACCTTCCGAGGTACCTATCCATCTATTATCCAAAACCCAACTCACATACATAAAAATCACATACACCTACACTGTGTTTGGGAAATATATTCCAGTGGCTACGTTTCTGGTGCTAAACTCAAGAAGAGATGCCCGGCAGAACTTTATAATAAGGTTTTAATAAGTGAACTGTGCACATAGGCCTATTTCACAAGTCTCATTACAACAACAGAAAATGTCAAGCAAATGCCTAAAGAAAAGAAAACCTTTTTGCAGCTCTTCTCTTTCTTCCTGTTCTGCCATTTAGATGTGCTGCAGGTAAGGGTAAATAATTCATTGGCGGAGCTGGAGGGGAAGCACTGCAGCTGCAGAGCACTCACTGCACAACCTATTACATATAAGCCTCTAACCATGCTCACTCCAATCACAATGCCTTCATTAGCAAGCTTCTCATTATCCCACTGTAAAAAAAAAAGGGCCACTGGATAAAGCATTCACATACAAAGCCATTAAAATATACCTTGTGTTAAATATGTTGGTCTTCATTCTACTTAAAATATGGAATATACAATAACGAGCAGACTCAGATCAAGAAATAACGGTGTGTCTGTGTGAATGATGAAGTGTTATTAAGAGAGGAAGTCGAAATGTCTATAGGGGGCACGGTGGCTTAGTGGTTAGCACGTTTGCCTCACACCTCCAGGGCTGGCGGTTCGATTCTCGCCTCCACCTTGTGTGTGTGGAGTTTGCATGTTCTCCCCGTGCCTCAGGGGGTTTCCTCCGGGTACTCCTGTTTCCTCCCCCGGTCCAAAGACATGCATGGTAGGTTGATTGTCCGTAGTGTGTGATTGCGTGAGTGAATGAGAGTGTGTGAGTGTGCCCTGCGATGGGTTGGCACTCCGTCCAGGGTGTATCCTGCCTTGATGCCCAATGACGCCTGAGATAGGCACAGGCTCCCCGTGACCCGAGGTAGTTCAGATAAGCGGTAGAAAATGAGTGAGTGAGTAAATGTCTATAAATAAGGATAAGTGTAAGTTTATTATGACTGATGGTCTCCTGTAAATGAGTGGGAAGGAGGAAAAGCTTGGTTTTGATTAGAACATTATTTGATTGTATACTACAGCTGTGTTGTTGGGTTTGATGTGGTGGTTTTTGTGTGTGTGTGTGTGCGTGTGTGTGTGCAGATCTATAATTTCTCTTCTTTTAATCTGTGTGCCTTTCTGAATGTAATGGAACAATTCTATCAGTGAAGATCATCAAAAGGATCAAATGCAGAGAGAGACAAAAAAAAAAGACTAAGCACAAATGATTTATTATTTAAAATATGCTGAATGCATTAAGACCAAAAACCTGTCAGTAATCAGTAATGAGTACGTGAGAAATGGTGAGATTTTCTCCTACTGTATGCAGTGAGCAAAAGCAGGATATTCCAGACATGAAAAATCAAACTAATGGGAAAATTTACTGTCACAAACAGTCTTAGGAACAAATCTAAACCAGTAATTGTATATGCGTGTGGGTTCTGAGGTCTTGTTTTTTGTGTTGTATAGACATCCATTGTGTAAGTGGGTTAAAAATGATTAATCTTTTCTTGTGTGTATGTACGTTTGTTACCCTGTGTGTGTACGTGGGGGTGTGTGTGTTATTATGTGGTGGGACAATGTTGAAATTGTCTGAATATCCAGACGAGGTCTTCCCCGTCATGCTGAGAACAGGCCACCCAGAGTGTGTGGTTTGGTTTCATTGGGTTTGAAGGCATGGAAAATTGCACTGTGAGCTCTGACAGGGCCTGACTTCAATACAAGAGTTTATTTTCTACCACAAGAGTGTAACATGGTTGGCAAAAAAAAAAAAAAATACTACTATGATTCAGATAGGTGTGGTTAAGGCTTTGGGCTTTTGATTGGAAGATCTGGGTTCAAGCCATAGTGCTGCACTGTTGAGCCTTGAGCAAGGCCCTGAACTCTCACTGCTAAATGCTTCTGCACTCTGAGCCCAACCTCCAATGCTGGGATATGTGAAGAAAAGAATTCCACTGTAATGTAATGTAATGTGTGGCAATAATAAAGCCTTTAAGTCATAACTTATGTAAATTAACTACTGTAGCTTGTTTGTAAGACTTAACAAAGGAATCAAAGCTTTGATGTGATACCAATGGTGGTAGAGCAATATCATATGAAGTTCAAACTTGGTCAGATATTTCTTTTTGTGCAAGAGATAGGAACCTGGAATTGATAATAATCCACTTGGAGCTATTTGAGCTATTTTACTGATTATCTTTGGTCCATGGTCTTTTTTATTCATTTACCTAATAACCTGCTTTGAAACATTAGTTTTTTTTCAAGGTTCATTGGAAAGAAAACTTATTTATTTTTAAAGTAAAACACAGCTTACATGTAAACATGACTAAGCTGCATGTAAATACAGATTTTATGGGACATGTTGAGATTAATTTGTGGGTGTGTGTATGTGTGTGTTCTCTTTATTCTTCCCACACTAACCCTGCATTGTGTTTCTGCTACAGTACGTTAAAGGAAACTATGTGTCGTGACAGGTGTATGCTTTGTCTGTGGTCGGCCAATAAATCAATTAAGATAAAAGCATTGGTCAAATCAGGAAATGGCCATTTAAATGCATTAAAGAAGGAACAGGTTCCACTTATAATTCATCAAAGTAAATGGATTTTTACATTACATTTTATGTGACTCTGAGATAAAACATGCTGTTAGGTGCACTGAACCAGATCCACTTTGACCCTGGCCAGAGAAAAGCAGCTAAATGTGGATAGATAAATGGATGAATGAACGAACTGATAAAAATCGGAATGAATAAATAAATTAATGAATCAATCAATCAATCAATTAGATAAGCAAACACATTATTGAATGAATGGGTGGATGGTTGGATGGATGGATGGATGGATGGTAAATGGATGAGTGGATGGATGAAATTATGGAAGGATGAATGAAATGAATGAACAACCGAATGAACAAATGAATGGATGGATAAATGAATGGGTGGATGACTGAAAAAATTGATGGATGGATGGATGGATGCACGGACAGACGGACAGACGGATGGACAAATGATTAAACGAAATCTGAGATCGAATAACCTGAAATGTACCAGCTACTCATCCATCCCTGTCTTTATACGATTAATCAAAAACATCTGTCCCTACATAAGCAGCATGTAGCCTATAATATGTTTACCTCTTATAGCTGAGCATCATAAAAGGCAAACCAAACCTTTTGTTTTAGCAGATGTTAAAATACCAACCTCCTGCAAGAACTGGACTTACACTAAAAGACTAACATTGTACTTGACTATTTTAATTAGGACACATTCATCAATGTGCTTCATAAGAAACAACTTTACATCTGTTACCAATTAAACTGTATCATTATAAGTTGGAAAAGTAAAATCCAGATTATTTTCTGCATGCTCAGTTAAAAAGCCATATGCCAGCTCCAAAAGGAATTTCAACATGTACCTTATTTTAGACTCAATTTCTTACGCAATATTGTCCTGAATATGCTATATTATTACAGCCTCTTTAGATCTCTGCCATCCTCTCCACTTTTCCAAATGATACCTGTGGCTATAAACACATATCTCATTTGAGCCCTAAGAGCTGTTAGAGATGCTGAAATAATGTCACATGGACCCATTAAATACAGAGCGGTAGTGACTGACAGGACAGTTCACACCCCTAACACTCCTTTGCTAAAGCTAAAGATGGCTGTGACTCAGGCTTAAGATTATAGACAGTACAGTAGGTGTTTTTTCTAACCGATTCAGTTACTGGAAATTCACAATTTGCTCCTGAGGTACTGTAGATGAAATGCATCAAGCTTTTAGTATTTTAATCATCAAACAGAGATTAACTGGTCCTTAATTGTAACTAGTCCAGCAAAACTAGCTTACTGTTGTAAGGGTATATTAAGTGACACAGTATGTAACGGTAGGTATGTATATTTAAAATAACATAGCTGCAATTGTTTCACATTAATGCACAGTATTTGATGCTATACAGTAGATACGTTTTCTTAGCTGAGAATGAATGAAAAGAATGCTGGTGTGCTAGCAATGTTAGCATTGAACAACTATCAGCTAGCGATAACAATAAAGATTCAATGAGATAGATAGATAGATAGATAGATAGATAGATAGATAGATAGATAGATAGATAGATAGATAGATAGATAGTGGTTGACACAACTGAGCCTTTGGCTTTGAAAATAAATGTCGTATTCTTCAAGACACCATAAAACAGCAAAACTTTTTATTCCACAATCACAAACATAATGTTTGAGCCCTCAATGTTTGAGCCCACATGCTGCAAAGTGTTCACTAATATTTGCATACTCCTGTATACACTCTAGAAACTCCCTGTGCAAAATTAGTACAGAAAAGTTATCAAAATTATTATTTGACTAGACTTCTCTGCCTTAAATCAGCTTTTTTGCAATCATAGCAGCAACATTGCAGTTTAAACTGTGTAGCTGATTTTTGTTTGGCAAACACAAAGAAGCTTTGAGTCGAGTAAGGTCAAGGATCAGAACATCACTTTTCTGGAGGCAATACAATAGGTGATCAGGAAAACATTCTGGCCTTCAAATCCTCTCCTTCACACCCACCTACACACTCCCTCCCCTCTGGCTTGTTCGTCATGACACTTCATTACAATAATTGGCCATTTTCTGCGCTCGCCTGGCCAATCAGTGGCAGGAACACGGCACCCCATCGTTCCTGTAAATACAGCACAGCTCTGGGTTTTGCACCAAAATATAATGCATAATAATAACAACAGCTCAAACCGAACAAAAAGCCATCAAAGTCCTTTAAACGAGGGAGGTCACACTCTGTGAACACCAAACAAGGAGCTGATTTTCTGGAGGACATTTTTATGGCGCATTTGTCAAGTTTACATTTTCAAGTCCAGCAACACTAGGTGTTATATGTGTGAGTTACAAATCAAGTAACGTGGTGTTAGTTCCAAGATGAATTTTATACCGCAATGTAACTGGATATGGTTCTCCTTCATCGTAATATGATAAAGGTGTCGAAAATGCAATGCAGTAGTGTATTTTTACTTTACTGACCTTCTTGCCAAGAGTCTCTAAGGACATCTCTTGTTTCTCTAAAGGCTCCCAGTGCTGTATTCATATGAATATTAGCCTCATGTATAAAAATGTGTATTCATTTCATTATTATCAAAGGCAAAGCACCAAAGTTGTATACTTCTTCTTCTTTTTCTTCTATTGCAGACCAAAGCACGTACACTTCATACACTTTTTATTAATTTGGCACAGTGTCAGTGGGGAGTCTCATGTGTATGCCCCTCAAGTGATCTAGCACTACCAGCAGGGAAAAGTTGGACATACGTTTGCAATAATACCTCCACAACATAACACTGCAGAACATGATTCCACTTTCCCTCTGACACATAGGGTCAGGCAAAGTTCAATGGATTCCACAATGTTTACTGAATCTATGTTAGACTTAATGCCATTGTGAATGAGATCAGAAATAGGTTTTCTTCTTCTTCTTCTTCTTCTTCTTCTTCTTCTTCTTCTTCTTCTTCTTCTTCTTCTTCTCCTCCTTCTTCTTCTTTTCACATACAGTACATTTTGTTCAATCATCACCAAATTAGAATGGCACAATTGTGAGATCAGCTGAAAAAATAACAGTTACACAGAAAATCTGATGACAAACAAGAAGTCAAGGCTCACGTAATGAAATTCCATAATGGTATAACAGACGTTTGCATGTGACAACGATTTTGTCTATAATCCCGAGGGACTCCTGGAAGTTGTGTGTAAACTTCCTCTAAGGGAGTTCCTGTTACTCACAAATGAGCAAAACTGCTCAGAAATTTTGAACGACTCAACATGCAGTCATAACCCACTGGAAGGTGTGGAGATTTTGTCATGTAATTAATTTGTGATTTGCCAAAACCTGGAAGTGATGGTATATCTGATGGCAGTGCAATTAAGTACTGACATCAAACCTTTTACATACTGTACGGCACAATAAGATGATATCATATTAAAACATGATAAAAACATGTTTTTTGTACAATATTTGACTAGAAGTTAGTAGTTTGGGCTATATTTAAGCAACGTCTTGAAGTTTAAATGAGATATATCTTCTTGAGAGCAAGCACTGATAGTCCCAATGGTGTGTGGTCCTTCTTGTATCACTAAGGGTTTGGGACAGAAATTGCTTGGCTTCTTTAATCACTGCTTGCAGCCATATTATTATTAGTAGTAGTAGTAGTAGTAGTAGTAATAGTAGTAGTAGTCGATGTAGTAGTATCTTGAGAATAATTATTTATTTAAAGATTTTATCTCAGATCTAAACCTAACAGATATTAGCTTACAAGACTTATCCCCACTTTCAAAAAGAAAAAACACATCCAG
The DNA here is from genome assembly GCF_030014155.1 of Tachysurus vachellii. Taxonomy (NCBI): domain Eukaryota; kingdom Metazoa; phylum Chordata; class Actinopteri; order Siluriformes; family Bagridae; genus Tachysurus; species Tachysurus vachellii. The sequence continues at coordinate 18,326,962 of NC_083471.1, read as the reverse complement.
TACTTTCACTTTAAATGACACACAAAAACCTGACTCTGAGCGACAGCTTTCCTGGGTGCTGTATCTTCTATTCCCTGTAGAGCTCCCTGTCTGCTTCCTCCTACTTTACTACAGCTTAAAATAATGCTTATAGATGTGAAATTGGATTTGAAGTGCATGGTTAGAGGAGTAAGCAGCTAAAATGTAAGCACTGAGGCTTAAACTCTGTAAACCTGTGCAAAGAATGGGAAGGAAAGAGAAAAATAAGATGCTTAAATAGCTTAAGGCAAAAGCAGACAGACTCTAATATCAGTAATCCTGAGAAAAAACAACAGTGTGAAATAGAGAAAAGCCACATGGAACTGTGAATGGGTTCAAGGCTAAACTTGGGTTATTGGCAGGGATGTAGGAATGGTGCAAAGTTTATAATGTATTAGTAAAAGGACTGAGACAAATTATGTAATGACCAAAGTGTCAAAGCAGCCAGTACCATATACTCTGCATAATACCTACAGTATGCTGTGAGAAAATCATACATATACATTGCATCATACATACAGTATGCTGTGAGAAAATCATACATATACACTGCATCATACCTACTGTACAGTATGCTGTGAGAAAATCATACATATACACTGCATCATACCTACTGTACAGTATGCTGTGAGAAAATCATACATACAGTATACACTGCATAATACCTACAGTATGCTGTGAGAAAATCATACATATACACTGCATCATACCTACAATATGCTGTGAGTAAATCATACATATACACTGCATCATACCTACAATATGCTGTGAGAAAATCATACATATACACTGCATCATACATACAGTATGCTGTGATGTCATGATTCTGAAATCTGGCTAACAAGTAATTGTCTTTTTTCTGTTTAATTAATGATTTACATTTATAGTATGTATAATATTACTGAAAGAGAACGGCCACTAAATCTTTAGATGTCTTTAGATGAGGGTTGTCCAATCTTATCTGGAAAGGGCCAATGTGGGTGCAGCTTTTTATTCCAATCAAGCAGAAACCACACCTGAGTCTAGCGAAAGCCAAGATCAACTGATTAAACAGGTGGAATCAGGTGTAGTTCCTGCTTGTTTGATATGAAACTCTGCACCCACATCGACCCTTTACAAATAAGATTGGACACTCCTGCTTTAAAAGAATGATTTACTGTATGATGGCTTTTTTGTATCTCTATCTCTCTCTCTCCATTTTTCTACTACTCAGTTAGGATTTCCCTGATATCTCTAGATCTCGGAATAGCATAATCAAGGAATATACTGTAACAGAGACATCTATTCTAGCTTTATACTTTGCTCTGTGCTATTATTTGAACTCTATGTAATACAATTTAGACATAATAGTCTATATAATACATAGTAGTCTTACTCTAGTGTTTGTACTCTAGCTTTTGATTTTCAGGTATATGCCAGACCTTGAACGTTGTTTATGGCACCTTTGGACACTGGCACTGAAAATCGTGTATAAAACCTATATAGTTATCTATACTTGAGATATGTAAATATTTTATCAGCTTCTTTGTACAAATAGCTACAGATAGCAAACTTAAGAAAGGTGCGTATTGTAAATATAACAGATAACTGATGTTAATAATGGCCTATTAACTATACCCGGGGTCGGCAACCCGCGGCTCCGGAGCCACAAGTGGCTCCTTCATCCCTCTGCTGCGGCTCCCTATAGATTTGGAAAATAAATATTTAATTTAAATTTATTTTATTTTAGTTAGTTAGTTTTTAAAAAAAATGAAATTCTAAGATTATGATGCTCTTGTAACATTAAAATAAACCATCTTTAATTTTTTTGTCGCTCAAAATATGCGTCATAACTGCCGACTTGCGAAATCCGACGCATTTTTGGTTTGCTGCAGCCGGCAAGTTAAACTTTCGATGTCATGAATACGAAGAGGACTCAATTAGACATTGAACATTTTATTTGAAAGTAACCTTCAACCCTTTTTTGTTAAGGTTAGTTCAAACTGTTCAAAATATTTTTGTTTGCATGCAGAAATAAAATTTCGTTTACTCGGTAGCAGTTCATTGATTTCATAAATGCGACACACTGCAGTTTTTTCTATACTTTCCATAAAGGTAAAAAACGATATATACAGTGTTTTCTTTATTTTAGATGTCAAAAGGGTTTTGTGGCTCCCTTTGTTTTTTTTCTGTGGGAAACGGGACCAAATGGCTCTTTGAGTGTTTAAGGTTGCCGACCCCTGCACTATACTATTACTGTTTGTACTGTAGGGGCAAGTAGCATTTACTTATGGAAATAAAATAGATTCTGAAATCTAAAGATTAATCAAATGACAGTAATCATCAATGCACACGTAACACAAACCATAAAGTGTAGATTTTCTATATCTACTTGGTCTCAAAGCCCAAATTTCTTGTAGTCTGACTTTTTTCAACTCTTTTTCCATGTTGCCTTCACTTGTTTCTTTATAAAGTCAATTTTATTAATGACACAGCTGCCACATTCAAAAGCTGTGGTTTGTTCCTGCTGATAAAATCCTATGAACATGGCTTTCTCCGTCCCCCATCGACAGCTCAGCTGGTCTATTTCATCTAGCTCTCATTCATTCCTGGAGAACAATTATCACATTTCTTGTATCATTTAATTGCGGACATTATGCACACATGATTTTATTTTGGACTTCAGATATTCAGAGACTTTTTTTTTCCAATGCTGCTGAAATTAATGGCCAGTTTGGGGAACAAGTGCCATGTTCTGATTTGGACTCAAGGGTAAGACATGCTGGATTATCCATATTCTCTTTCTTTCTGGATTCGTTGAGTTTCTAAGGGAGGAGGGGACAACATGTTCATCTTTATTTAATGATGTTTTTTGAAACAAATTTTATATTTTGAAACAAATTTTGTATGCTCATGTAAATTCTGGATGGTGTCCAACATTGGTGGGTGACACAGGAAAGGATTATATTCAAGTAATCCACCGAAACAGCAAACCTGATCTTCTTACTCTTTGCCGAAAGGGGTAACAAGAGCTGGCCATTAGACCCGATATCATAAGTAGTTCCTGTTATTATAATGGACAATACATCTCTCTTTACAAAGGAACCCACTCAATTTCCTGGAACTGCCTCTATTCAATGACTGGATCTACTTTGCCCTGAGAAGCCTAGAAAAAATACTAACTGAAACAAATAATTAGATCTCCTCTTTTAGGCAAACGTGAGAACAATAGATATAGAGCACACACATCAACTAGCAAAGTACAATAGCCATCAAAGCTGCACAGAATCAGATGGATTCACATAGACTTTCTAATGGAATAGCACAACAGCAGCTGTTCATTGCATCATCAAACTCGAATATGGTCTGAAAACATCAGAGTAAACAACGTAATGTCTACCATAAATCTAACAAAATGTTCTCACTTGAAAAATCAAGAATACCAATTCACTTGATTGACGTTGTAGGATAAGTTATGAAGCTTAGGGTTGGGGCACTTACAGTCCTCCTTATTATATCATTTTGTGAGGTAGCTGGTATAAATGAGCTATCAGGGTTAAACCTTCCATCTTTCAGAGATCAATATAAGGTTTAATTATTTTTGTACCAACAACAGATTTTTTGCTGTTATTCTGTTATGCAACCAACCAATGCCTTAAAGTGAAATATTTTGTGAAACCAAGCAATACAATTCAACTGTCAATACAAATTGAATTCTATTCAAGAATCCGAAATGAATTGCACCACCAACTGAATTATTCATGAAAAATAAATAGAATGATAGGAAGAAGTGAGACTGGGACTGTAGCCCACACTGTAGATTCATGCATCTGGAAAGTCAGGTGATGGCACTGAGTGAAAGCCGTTCTGACACACTGAAAAGACGTCATCAGTAGTATTTCAGGTGATTGAAGCCGCATGTGAAATACAGTCGTGGGTGTAGTAAATGCAATCACTGTGGGTTATTTACCCCATCATCCTTTTTCTTCAAACACTTCAAAAAAGTGGAAATCACAATGCAGCTTGCTACCTGCCTTTAGGTTTGCTCTACACCATTCTTAGCATACTACAGTCTATTGTTTTATAACTACACAGAAAATCAGTACATTACTTTAAAATGTGGCAATGAAATTTTGTGTATTATTTATCAATCAAATCAAATTTGCTGGACTCACAACTTGCATTTAAATCTCTTTCGAAGCCTCAGACTCCAGAGCAGATTCAAGTACAACATGTTTTACTGGAACGAAAGATTAATTCTCACTGGAAGACAAACTTTTAGCATGTCATTTCGAGTCCCTCCTGTATGCCATGTGTTTGGGGGGTGAATGAGAGTGTTTGTGGAGTTTGCATAAAAAACCTCACATCAACATTGGACAGTGTGCTCTTTATTTGTCCCACTTAAACAGGCAGATGATTGGTAGACCTCTCAAAAGGGGCAGAAACTTGCAACCACCTGCCAGTTGATGAACATAGCTTTAGCGTGTTGTTAATACAGGCCCATAAAAGATGCCATTTTTATCATTACAATCTAATCACACTGCAGATCTGGAACAGAAAATCTGTCACGTTGGTGACAAACACACCAGCAACAGTGACAAATGCTTGAAGCTGTAGTAGAGTTTTACATACTAGTACATCTTGTTATTTTATCTTAGTATGTCATAAATGTATAAGATTTTACTTTAAAAGCAAGGAAGTCAAAAATGTCCTTTTACTTCTCTTGGTATATAAAAATAATGGTTGACTGGGTTAATTATTAGTCTTAGATTAGGGGCAGTGTCTGCCATACAAGTCCCAGTGAATTTGCCCATAACACACAGCCAATTCCTTTAGAAATCCGCTAGCCATCAATGTAATACACCACACATGAGATCTTGTGATGTACTGTAATGCACTGGTCATCTCTTGTCTCAAATATCACAGCCAGCCATTACAGCCCATGCTTGTTTTGGTGAAAAGCAGCACAGCCCACATTCAGCATTTTAGCTCAGTCAGTTCTAGGCAACTTAAATTCCTGTTGGAATAAAAACAATTAATTCCCATTCCCTAATGTTCATCTTTTAGCTTTTCCTGTTTCTTTCTTTCTTCTTACTACATGAGCTTTTTGCCTTGGTTTAATGTGTTGTTAAAGTAGGCACATGAAAGGTGTGACATTTTATCGATAAAACCTAATAACACTGCAGTACATGAACATAATGCCAGTAATGTTAGTGATTACCCACAATACAACAGAAATGCTGTACTGCTCACACTGAACAAATGCTCTTATGCTATTATGTTGGAACCAGCTACAGAAATGGAAATATATTAAAAAAAAAACTGTATTCTAAAGCAAGGAAGCCGGATCATATACATCTGCTAAACACAGATACAAACACACTATAAAAGCCCAGAATTCAGGTTATGTGAAACAACAGCATAAAGTGCTTGAGACGCATCTTTTCAAGTGTGTGCTCCACAAAGGAGCGCAATTTCAGCACTTTGGATAATTCTTCGCTGACAAACACACGAGTGATACAATTCTACTTGCTGACAAAAGCACCCTTTTGAGAGAGACACATCCATAATATCTGGAAGTGACATTCAATGACAGCAAACTACTCAGTGTAATATGATGTGATGAATGAACAACAGGCTGTTAATAGTGTTACACAGTTGGGGATCATTTTATTTGGATAGTCCTCTGGAAACACCCGAAAATCTGTCAAGAAAGGCTGTTAACAACCTGTCAGAAAACTGTCTTTAACCGAATTGAATTCTGTGTGACTGAATTCTGGCAAATAGCCAAAAAACTTGAGAAATCTGTTATTAGCATTTTAGTCAATACAACTATTCACAGGACCATCAGTATATTTCCCCAAAACAACATGGAAAATGTCTAGATGAGCATATAATATCTAATAGCATATTATATTACATAACATTGAATTTTTGTAACTTCTATCATGTAAGAAAGCTGTTGTCTGATACTGTTTTAAAACAATTTGACATTTCAAAATTCAAAATTCAAGAGGTTTATTGTCATGTGCACAGTGAAAACACAATGTTTTAGACCTTGCAATAAAAAACTTTGCACATCTCCCTTACAAAAAGAATAAAAATAAATAATAGAAATGTATGAAAAATCCCAAAAACATAAAATAAATAATATAACAGTATATAAAAAAAAAAAAAACAGTAAGACTTACTGTAAGTAACGTGCTCAGTGTGTTGTGTGGCAGCAGTCAGTAGGGGTTATGAGGGGTGTGAGGTAGTGGTGTTAAGTGTTGTTCAGGAGTCTAATGGCTTGTGAATATAAGCATCTGTGGTAAATAAAATGTAAATAAAATATATATATATATATGTCAACAATATCAATTATTAAGGTACTGCAGGACAACACCATATGCCATGTTCTCTTCTCACATAACCAGTTCAATGTTATTTTTGAACCAAACTAATGCCAATGTGCAAACAGATGCATCCATCAGGAACTGAGTTCAATACTTCTAATTAGTGCAGAACACGTGTAGGTGTGAGTGCCTTGGCCTGCAGGGACCTGTCTGTAATAACACCATTGTGTGCTACAGCTACAGAGGATGCATTCACTAGTCTTAAATACAACATTATTGAACCCCCATGGCCATATTTGCCAATGTTTTTGAGCATGATTGTTTGTTGCTTAACTTATTCATAATAGGAATGAAGGTATTGACTGCATCTAAAACTTTAAGCAACAATTTAAAGATGCATACGTTTGGTAAGTTTATACAGTATATGTATTGTTTGTTATTATTAGATTATTATCTAGCTTAGGGGGTTCCCAAACTAATATTATAATATTAGTCCTGTTAGAGAGTTAAATGTACTTGAAAAAAATTGTGTTTCATGCTATGTTGTGGCCACCAGACCACATCTATTCCATTTGCTTTTATTCTTTCAGCAGATGTTTTAATCTGAAGCAGCACTGAACTGAGCACTCAGGGGTTAAAGGCTGTGCTCAGTGGCCCAGGCTTCATAGCTTGAACTCTCAACCTTCCAATCAATAGCCCAGAGCCTTAAGCACTGAGAGACCACTGCCTAATCACTATTTATTTTTCTTTTTTCAATAAGCTACAAAGGTCTTGCTGCATGAATCAGACCTCACCAATCAAAAAGGTTTTTATGATACACTCAATAATCATGTATTAGCATGTTAGCAAGATTCTTCATGTTAAGAACTGAATTTCTATCTCTCACTGTACATTTATCGGTTAACACCTAAGCACATACTTTACACCAAGAGCATGGGATAAAAAAATCTTTACAAAATTTAAAAATATTTCTTTAGAATTTTCATTGTGATAAAAAAGTAAGCTGAAAATCACTAAAAATACTATAGGATATTGCAGGAACATGTCTTTGTGACTCTTTAAGTTTTTCTTTTTTTTTTGTTTTAAATTATAGTTTGTGGCAAAAAATGAATGTAAGAGCACTAAATGGTTTCAGTACCAATATTATGACAAAATGCTTTCAGAAATGTGACTGACAAATCACTGATTTCACTCAGTGTGTTAAAACAGGAAACGCTTTTTGTTGTCATTGTTTCTGTCTGGAAAAAAAAACAGTAGATAGAGATTTCATATTTTGTTCTTTTATTACGCTCCTACAATTTCGAACTGTCACAACTTTTTGTGATGTCAAGTAGCCTCTTATTGTTCATACAGCCCTCAAATGATTACTAGCGAGTTTTAACGGCCTTTGTTGTTTTATATGTAGTATGTTTTTTGAGTCGAATGACTTAAGTGTCTAATGACAAAAAAAACACTAGCTAGCTTACAATCCTGCTTGGAGTACCATGACAGAAACCTGTTTGATTAAGATAGCAAATTTCTAGGACATATGAAACAAATTCTGATGAGGAAATTAGTAAAACCAGCACTTTAATAATAGTGAGCCTGAGTCCTTACCAGTGGCCCAACTCATATACACCATATACCGATTCACTACCTAGGGAGCTGATTGAGATGCACCCTTTGGAAAGATGGTGACTGAGAATGTGGCAATCACAGAAACACAGTATATCATGACTTCCCAGTCGCATCCACTTTGTGAAATAATGCTCATTTTATACTTAAGAAAACTCTGAAATTTCTGGTTCAGAATTTGCCTTGAATTTTGTGTTGAGATTTTGGAGTTTGCCCTGAGATCGATGCTTTCGGATCACCTGATTTGTTTCATGTGAAGTGGACCGTGTTTCCTGAGCCAAATTTTGTACTTGAATCAAATCTTAATCTGCACTTCAGTTCCCTTTTTGGTTCTGTGATTCTTTAAGGGAATATACAAAAAAAAAACCCATACATGAACAGTCACAGAGATGTAAAGGTGCAATAGTCTATTTTTTCAGATGTATAAATAATCTAGAACATAAAAAAGTGTTAAAGCTATAACTTCAGCATCGATGTATTGGCTAAAAAAAAATGGGCTTTTCAGATATTGAATTCTGGTCCTGAGTGCTTGTCTGGGTTTGAATGAGCCTCTGTGATTCATTTTACAGACACTCTACATGCCATTGTAGCCCCTGAGAGGGAGATGTGAAAGTAGTTGGTTCATTGAGTAAAAAAGAAATAATATTAATAATATTGCAAATATCAAACCTAACTAGATCACTGTTAGAGATTAAAAATGTACTAATCTTATCTAATGCATAGATAACAAGGTTATTTTGACTATAATTGAGACAAATCAATTAAATATAAACATCTGTCTTTGTACTTACAGTAGTATTAAAAAGAAAAAATTGTGCCGTGTGTGTGTGTGTGTGTGTATGTGTGTGTGTATGACAACTTCATAGTCATGCCATAGTCATGGTGTTGTCCAGCTGCTAAATTAATAGCCACGCAACAGATTTTAATTAAAAGATCGTTGATCTTACTGTGCTGGCAGTGGATGCCGTTGAAGCCAGATGCACACTTGCAAACATAACCGATGAACGTGTCGCCCCTGTAGGTCTCGCTGATCTCACACGTGCCTCCATTGTGGCAGGGGTTTGGGTGACAGGGTCCTGTAACACAAACAGTGCAAGATTAATAAAAGCACTGGATAATTTAATTTTAGTGATTTATTTAACCACAGTTCTGATATTGTGAGTATTTATTTTGTAAGTTGTTCAATTCAAAGGTTTGAAAGGCGTTTCCAGTTGTGACACGTTGTAATAGTCTGAGGTAAGGCTTTAAGATGCAATTTAAACTTCACGTTTTCAGACCCAAAGAAAGTCTTAAGGTCTGCAATTTTCCGTTTCTTGTAACGGGACCCGATACATTTTTTGTCTTGTTTACAAAAGATAAAATGATATGTTTATGGTTCTTAGAACTTAAATAATAACTTGTTTTTGGGACACTGGTGTGAATGAGCTCAGTAGAAGAGATGGATAAAGATGAGAGTTAGTGTATAGAGGGATGGCTTGGGAACACGACTATTATGATTGTACAGAGTTCATTCCCACTAGCACTCTTTGAGGTATAGCAAAGCTGACCTTGCATCTCTAAAACAGAGCAAATCACGGTCAAGCTGGACTGCACTGTCCATGAGAAGATCTCTGAAACTTTATCTCGCTTACTTCACACACAAACCCGAGGCCAAGTCTAAACCAAATATCTGTTTAATAAATAATGAGCATTTTCTGCCTGCTGCTAATACTCTAGAGCCAATATTTGTATTGACCAGCTGAAAATAACACAGAAATCAAAATGCAGAGGTGCCCGGAGAGCTACAAACGTCCAACATGATACTTCAGATCTCAGAAAAAAGCTTCTTTCTTTACTGTCACTCATGACCAATGTTCCTGCATTGCAGGTCACTGTAGATCATAAAGACCATCTGAGACTCATAATTCATAGCCTATCAATATAAAGCTGATGTTTTAAACATAAGGGCACCTGCAGTGGATTGCATGCTGTCAAAACCTGCTGCGCAAAAGCAGATTAATCTTTTACAAAACGTCTACCGGGTCCTGCTATCGAGCCAGAGTGATGGACAGTGGACATTTAATAAATCTGTTAAATAAAACCATTGACAAAATGTAAATGTGTCTTTTTCCTTATAAATCTATACGAGAGACCTTCATGACCACTGACCAAAATAGACCTTATGTAAATGTGTCCATATAAATGCATATACTACTGTAGGAAAGTGATTTCTAAGATTCTTTTGGCTCCTAGTCTTCTTAAAGACTTGATATTTATATAATGGGACCAGTTTCAGTCAGATGCTTAAAGTAATGCGTTATCACACAATGTCCGTCTGTAATTGCATTTATCCTCCACTGAATGATGTGAAATATAAGAAGTCAAAAGGAATGAAATTTTGAACAAGGAATGTAATCTTGTGTGCTCGTCAGCCAGTCCAGAGGGCTGATTTTCAGGAATGCTTTCACAGCAAAATGAGCAAAAGCCAGAAGAGAACAGAGCTTACGAGCGAACCCAGTCTCCCAATATCCTTTCATTGCTTGTGTGTGCACTGACCTTTCTGTCCAGTGCAAATAATGGAGCCCATCATGTCTATCACTTCGTTTTTCTCATACACTGATTGCTGCCTCTGTTGTAGTGAAACTGTAATGGAACAATGTCAGGGCAATTTCCTATCTGTTATCTTTAATCTGTTAAACTCCAAATACCACAACAGTGGGCTACAGTACAGTGTGATCAACATCTACTCTTACAAATAAACAGCATTAGAGTGAAGAGGTCATCTATTTTACTTGTGAAACATGGTTCAAGGGTAATGGGACATATTATACATGACAAGTGGGCTGGAATGAAAAAAACAACAACATCATCGACTGGTTTACTATACAGGTGTCAGTTCTCAGAATATTTGAATTGAAAGAAAATTGGAATAAAGAATAAATATGAATAAACAATTTAAATTGTTTATGGGTTTAAATTGGGTTCATTTTTGTCTGTATAAAGCAAAATAAATACTAAATTGATGCAAATAGAGGCTGAAGAACAAATAAATACATTTATAAAATGTACATTTTTTTAATATTTTGAAGAAGCTGACCTTAGAAAACTGATTGACAACCAAATGGGCTCCAAAATGGCTAAAATGTCTGACTATGATGTCATTAAAAGCTAATAAAGATTGGAACATGGTTTTGTAACTAAGATCCCACAGTATCTGCACAAAAACATGATATCACATGACCAGGTACTTTATATTTTAACACTAGTAGACCAGTAACACATCAACAGCTCCTCTTAAATGTAGTCATTTCAGCATTGGTCTAAAAAGTACAGTCTGAATGTACACACGGGTTGAAGAAACTATAGATCAGAACAGACCAACAGACTACATTTCATTCAGTTGTACAATTAAAGAAAACATAAATTTCCAAAAGATCTTTCTACCATACAGTGATATGCATAAGTTTTCACCCCCTGCTGACCTTTTCACATTTTGTAGTTTTGCTGCAAGGATCTAAAGGCAACTTATTACAGGAGTTCTATACTGTATGTCATTGACTTATTGGTAAACAGATTTAAAATGATGAATGAATATATTTTGATTCTGAAAGAGGAAGTAAGAACGAGGGAATGTTTAAGAACTTGATTGAGCTAAGCAACAGCCAATAGTGTTTAAGATATGCCACAGACATGCCAAATCTAATCAATCCTGAGAGGAGCTTAGCAAGCCAGCTAAACACGAAGACCAGTGAAGAGTTTAATGAGAGCCGTTTACTTACTCTAACTGAGGGGGAAACTCTAACAGTGTATAAAAACAGAATCACATTCACAATCCTCTGGGAATTGCCTGTCACATAACCTCCACTTCTTCCAAATCAGCTCCAGCCTTTTCTTTTTCTCATCCAAGCAATGATCGGAAAAGGGAATAATGTGTGCGATGACCTACAGCCAAAAACACCATGATTACTGCTAATGAGCTATTATACTGTGACTGTGGAGCAAGAACCAACTCCGAGGGTAGGACATATATGTTCTAGACAGCATTTAACTGGACAAAGAATTGACTAGATATGAATCATCAAATATTTTTGAACATTTTCTTGAAAGTGAAAACTAAGCTAAAAAAAACAAAAGCTTTTTTTTTATTTTGTAATATATTGGTTTCTATAACTTGGATTGTATGTAACATTTTCAGCTACTAAATTATCTTTATATCCCTGAGTCAATTTCTCTACTGTGGCTCTTAATGGAATAACACAAAATAGCTCTATCTCCAACTTTTACATTTAAAAGTATGTTTTTTTTGTGTGCGTTTTGTGGTGCCCATATTAGGCATTGAATTTCTTTCTCATGTCACACTCCATAGTGGTGGTTAATAACTATGTATAAAAGTGGACACTCAGTGCTTTAAAGAAATAGTCAGCGCTTTTTTAAAAACGCTGTAGTGTTTTAGCAGTATTATTATGCCAACTAGGGTCAATACAGTCAAAATTGTATTTTAAATCGCAAATGTTTCTACAGTATCTTCAAAGCAAACCCATTTCTGTTCTCTAAGAAAAAAAAAAAAAACAGTTAATTATGGTCCACAAAAGGATTTAATGATATAAAATGGGAACTGTAAATTCAGTTGGTAAGGTGGATTAGCACTTTTATCAGGCAAGAAGCAGCCTATTGTATATTTAACTCCCATCATCTCGCTATATGGACAGCAGAGTCTCTTTGATATAAAAATAAAAAAAATCACCATTAAAGTAATATTTCCACCACCAAGTGTGTTTAGCCATCTTGGATATGTCAGTGAGTGTTTTTATCTGATAGAATGCAAAGCAAAAGCTGTCTTTTGTTCAACCGTAGCAGAATTTGAGAGCTTTGGCACTGAATCCTCATCCCTAACAAGATTTGAGGTTAATTAACAGGACGGAATATGTATAATGGTGTTGGCCGCACTCCATTACTGCATCTGTGCACCCTGGAGAAGATGGCGATAGCACTTCCTCTGAATTTTGACATGACAGTGTATAACTCCACAAAGGCACTGACAGGCTCCCTAATGAAGAATTGATGTCACTGCTAATCTAAGCAGAGGCGCACAGAAGTAAAGAGAGACAAAGATAAAGAAAGACAGTAAGAGAGGGGAAAAGTCACACTACATATTTCCATTGTGTCCTCCACCGAGACATCGCAAGGCATCGTAGATGATGAAGCAGAGCTTTGTCTTAGGTTCCTGTTGCCTTTTGTACTATAACAGAACGGAGTGCCAGGCATTGTGTGACTGATGTTGGCCAGCACAGACAGCACCGTTTCCAGCAAAGAAGCTTATCATTCAGCCAGAGCCAAGCTACAAGATGTGACTCTGCAAAACCTGAGCAGTGGTTTAACACAACCTTAGTGTCCTCTGTTTTCTTTAGTAATCAGTCATGACACAGAGGCCCTTATCTACACGTCAGCTTCCTATCTACCCTTAAAATCCCATTAGGGCTTCAGTTTCATTGCTAACAGGCTTTCCTTACAAGGATCAGTCAAAATGTTATTAGGGCAGTACTAGTTTTTGTGTCAGTCTTAAACCATGGATAAAATGGAAATACAGCTAAACCACAGAGATACTTTGGCAATTTTGTCTTTCCTGAAGATTAGTTTGATTGTAGTTCTGATTAATGCTAGTTTGATATTCTGCCATTTTAAGGTTTGCTGCATCACAGCAATCATCACTGTATGCCAGTGAGTAACCTTTCTCAAGGTTCTTTATACTGTAGTGATTTTGGAAAATTGCACAAAGACCACAAGAAACTTCTTTATAGAGCCCATGAGAGTCTGAAAGATTCTTCGTTTGACGATTGAGCGACTAAGCAGGTCAGAAAAAAATGTTCCTGTTCAGTAGAATAAGTTGGCCATCTTTAATTTATTTTTTTCATCCAGTGTCAGCACCTTTAGCCCCGCCCCCTTCCACAATATAAACAAAGCTGTCGAGAGTGCACGAATTGTAAAAAAATTCCATGCTATATTTTTTTTTTAGTTGAATACATGTATCCTCTGGGCATTTTATGTTCTTGTAATTTTAAGTGTGAACACGCCACTCGCACTACAAAATATGTATAACATATACTACAAAATGGTGTAAAATAGTGCATATGTACATATGTGATTTGGGGCGCACCTATAGTTTCCAAAAACAGTTTTTTGCCAACATTCTACTATGGTTTTGTATTATTACAAACCATCTTACATTACATTAAATTGCATGCCTAGGCTTTACACCAGTTGTGTACATAACATGCAAGGTTCTTTAAACAAAAAACAGCCATATTACATAATTACATAATTAGCTAAGTGTATGTGGCCCTCTGTCTCTAGAGAAAAGCAGAGAAAACAAATAACCTACAAAATGACCAGGAAAAAGGCAGAGTAGTAATTAGTGCAACCTTGAGTGACCTCCATAGTCATGTTCAGCACAGTTAAAGAAAGCTTATCCAGCTTCGGCACGGCTCAGAGAGCAGCAGCGTGACGGACAGGAGCTTTGGACCGAGAGGTCAGCTGAAGCCCAAATCAAAATGAATGGAGCTCAGATTGCTGCACTTACAGTGCAGAGCAAATGTCAAGGTCACATTAAGATACAGGAAAGAAAAACTAATGAATATATGAAAATTCTAATGAATATATATGAAGACTTTTATACGATTATCTAACTCTATTTCTTTCTATTCAAGAATGTGTTGTGTAAACCTGAGGCAAATACATGTACAAATACAAATACTAAGGTTTTCTAGAAATCTTTAGATGTAACTGACAAAAAACAAGGTTTGCACAAACTTAAGATAAAATAAATAGATAGAAAAAGGACATTTTAGGTTTTACAAATGCACAGATTTCTAACAGTAATGTCGATGTTGGGGTATTTATAGCAATCATAATTAATAATATAAATCAAATATAATATAGATATACATAATAAAATGTTAGCTTCTAACCTTTGTATAATTGCCACCATACTCATTTTATTCTCTACACATTTTTGTTGGATCCTTACAATATAGGGCTCATGTATTACTGAATACATCTGCAGTCCATTATTAATGCAACTGTATGAATAGTGTGTGCAAAATATTTTAAATATTTAGACTTTGTTTATAGAGTTAAATGTATTTATCTCTTTATCTCGATAAACTTACATGTATTCAGATATCAGTTCTGTAGCTGCTTAAGCTTAAGTGTGTAGTTCACAGTTCTTTCATAGAGATTTAAAGCATTGTTTAAAACCCCGAGGCAGGGTTTTTGTCTCGACCACTGCGTTTTAACAAAGAGGGAAAAAAGGAATAGAAAATGCTGACTAAATTGGGACCTTATCAATGTTTTTCTTTTGCTGCCAGTTGGAATATGATGTAACATGACTGCAATAATTGCAGACAGATTATGAAATAGATACTGAATAAGAATATAGTAAGCATTGAAATAATCTATATGTCCGTGCTTATAAAGTTACATGTGATCCAGCATATCATAGTATTTCACATTATATAATACAGTGATGAAGTTATGTTTCTAAAATTCTAGTTATAACTTGAGATCATAAAATTATAAGGTTTGGACAATACAATCAAAAATAATCTAATGTTGCAAATATACTATTGACTTCTACATGCTCCAGTGATACAGACTATAATGTTTACATTACAATTTTTCATCTGTTAAATAATTTTTCCTGTCTTATTTTTTTCCCTATTCTGTCACACTGACCTTGACATTCATTTATTTTAATGCATCAGCTATATGCAGGATGAAAAACTGTGCACTGTGCACTTTATAGCTACACAGCCATACACTTTCAAAGGTTTCACAGAGGTTGGTGGTCCATTAGTTGAAAACGTGTTGTGCTAGGTAACAGGGTTACACGGCACGCTCGTGGCCTGATTGTGTCTCGCTTCTTTTATGGTGGACTGCTGTACTAGGCTCTTTAGATTGTCACTAACAGTTCACTGGTTCCTGCCCTCTAAACCCAATACTGACTGCAGCTGGAAAGCCACAAGCTTTCATGCCCAAGTGGCTCTATTCACTTTAAGCATTCTTTTCCTCATGTGGTGCCTCTACTCATCCATAACAAAACAGATGAGATTCAGTGACATTTGACTACAGCAAACAGGAGGCATCCGTGACTTACAAAGCATAAACCCTGTTAAGGGAGGTAAATGGGTAGTGACCCATACGCACAGTGGCGCAAACAGTGGCGCAAACGTCTCTTAAGGGATGGAGGATAAAGTTCAAGCTTACCTTGGAAAGTCCTTCTTTCATATGCAAGGATATGATATCCAAGTAGGAAAAGGTTATTTACCAAGAAAAGAACAACAGGATTGAGAGATCTGGGGTTTTAACCTCATCTCGTGAGTAATGAAATTATCAGCAAGGGTTATGTGACTGGAAACCATTACACTTCATAAAGAATAACATCTCAAGAAATATAATGGAGCAGGGAGATTGCAATGAAAAGCAATACAACTACAGTATCTGTATCTGATTAGTTCTCCAAACTGTCATATCTATATTCAGATTAGTGTGAATATAGTCCAATAAAGTCTGGACCATTCTGGACTTTTTTAAATTATGCAAGTGAAGTATCTAATAAAGCAACATTTCTCAAATTATGAAAAATCTTATTATAAATCTTAGTAAAAATTCTTAAAAATGTTTTGGGGTTTGCCACATTTATTTATGCCAAATAAATAAATACATTTGCTAGGTTTGCTAATGTTGTCAGTATCTACTCTATGTCTAAGCTGGGATATGCTTACAGTGCTGCTGCTAGTCAAAATGAAAAGAATATTCCATTCTAATACATGCACTATTTTCTAGTAAGATTTTCTCTGAATGTAAAAAAAAAAAAAAAAAAAAACTTAGGCAATAAATATATATATATATATATATATATATATATATATATATATATATATATATATATATATATATAATTTTTACAAAATATTTCACTTGTTATTTTTGGAGACTCAGGTGATGAAAGTTGACCCTCTGTCCTGATCTTAGTGGAGTTTATAGATCAGCTCTAAAAAAAAAAAACATATTTCTTTTGTGAATATTGATTCAGCTTGAGATGCTGATGATCCTGATGCTATCTGCCCTCCAGTCCTGCATGCTCCATCCTGATACGCTGCTTTTGCTTGGCACCTCCTACACTGGAGGTGAATCACTGCTTCACTGCTGCTGCTACTGAGAATGACCCAACATCCCATATAAGTCTAAAGATTGTGTGAGGTTGCTGTGGATGTTACCACACATATACCCTTAATATTGCACTTACTGAAGCAGGTTTATGCTCATGTCTGAATCATTATTTAGAGGAAAACTTCTCTTGGATACTATAGATATAAAAAAACAAACAAAAAAACTAAAGAAATCATAGATGACTCTAATGCTCATAAAGATCCTTTCAATACACTTAACACTGTTTGACTTTAACATACACAGGTAATGATGGGTAAGAATTGAGTCATAATCGCACCGCATCAGCTTTCACCCAGGAGAGAATGGGTTCCCTTTTGATTCTGGGTCCTCTCAGGATTCTTTACTCACGTTGTCTCAGAACCATCGCCTCTGGCTGGCACATTAAGGACACATTTCAAACCATAACCAGATTTTCGAAAAGTTGTAGTAAAAGCGCCATATAAAGTAAAATAGTAATAAAGTGAGTTTGTATAGAATTGACTGTATACGTTGTTTATTTTTGCAGCTTAGTAAATCAGTGTTTAGGTTATGTAAAACTCTTCATTCCCCTTGTCACAAGTTTCTTATATAAAACAGATTATAATTATTATTCATTCCCAATCGTTCTTATTTGTTTGATTACATCATTACTGTTAACATTAACCCTGACTCTTATTGCAACCTTGAAACTGTTACAAACATGTTTGAGATGTAACACCATTGAGCTTTTAATCATAATTTCTGCTTGCAGTCTTTAGTATAGTTCAATCTGTCACAGAAAAGCACAACAGGGACCAAGAACTGAAGCTGGTTTTACAGTTTTAATCCCTACGTCTTTGATTAACTTATCCTATTTGGAAAGCTACATGCACTCACAAAGCTTTTTTTTTTTTTTGCTTCATCTTTCCCTGAGGAGACATCCAGTAAAAGCGTTGTTCAGCAGTGCAGAGCTGTTGCCAGCAGCCAAAATTTGTATTCAAGTGCCAGCTGTTTTATCTGCCCTCCATGACTGGGGATGTTTGAAGATATAATTGTTTCCTTCCTCATTAGACCGATGGACAACACGGTAACACCATCTTCCATTGGTATGCAGTGTACCGGCATCAGAAGGGTCAAATGGCAAACTTAACACTCAGTGGTCTTCTCCGAGTGCACTTGTGGTTTTGTCTTTCTGCGAGTGCACTGAACTGGAGAGAACTTGTGGTCATGTCGGTTCAAACATTACCAGGCATTAAACTCATAAATTTGTAGGATTACAAACAACGCAGCTACAGCAATCTCTTAAGTAAATGTTAATTGCACCTTCAACTGTCCAAATATGTCAACACTCCTGCAAACTTTATACAAATACATTACAAAACCTGTGATTAAGAGCTGCAGAGCTGCAAGCAAAAGGGTAGCACCTGTTCTGCACCCATGCTGCAATTCCCTCCCTCTCTCTATCTCTCTCTCTCTCTCTCTCTCTCTCTCTTTCTTTCTCTCTCTCTCGCTCTCTCTCTTTCTCTCTCTCGCTCTCTCTCTCTCTCTCACACACACACACACACACACAAATACACACATATACACACAAAAACACAGCTAGCTGAATGTGAAAATTATACACAGCTAAAAAAAAAGGTGCTAACGAAGGGTACACAAGGGCACAATTAGCAAGTCACTAGTTGAGAAGGAGGTGCTTCTACAACACCCCCAAGTCAGGAAAAATTCTACCAAATGGAAGTACACTTGTGATTTCATAAACCTTTTAATAACTTTTCTCATTTGCTCATGTCTACCAGAAGTTTAGGAATTATCCATAAGGTGGATCTGTCAGTAAGATAAAACCCCTAAACATCCACCCAATTCAACACAGAAATGGTTTAAGGTTAATGGTTTAACGTTAGAAAACAAGTTAATGTAACGGAGCATCTCAATGTTCAGGTCTAAAATCTATTGTAAACCTGTGACCTGATTTAAAGAGAATCAGTTTGCAAGTGCACAGTAGAAATGCTGTGGATGAGTGTAATAAGATGTGTCTATAATTGTTTTTATCCTTATGCATCATGGGCCTTCATGAGAGTTGATAGCTGAAATTCAGATGCTTTTATTCAGAGTCAGGTTACACACATGCTTAAGCTGAATTTCTGTGGTCCTTATCCATTCATCAATTCATTTATTCATCCATCCATCCATCCATCCATCCATCCATCCACCCCACAACTACTGATCAGCACCTGGAGTTTATTGCAGAAACACTTCACATGTTCGTCCCATGTTTTGAAAATAATAATAATAATAATAATAACCTTTATTTTCTATAGCGCCTTTATAAGTACATCTCAAATATCATGTACCATGTCAAATATTGAGGAGACAACCCATGTAAGGCCTTGTATGTAAGCATCAGAATCTTAAAATCAACCCTAAACCTAACAGGGAGCCAGTGCAAGGACTCCAAAACGGGAGTAATGTGAAAGTCAGTCAAAACCAAAGAACTTGGAGTAACCCAAAGTGTATGTTGGAAGAACGTGTGGAAACTCAACAGACGCACTAAACCAAGCTCAGGATCTTGCCCCAAACAGATGACTGGTTCAGTACAGAAGAGAATGTAATAAACCTTAAAGGTCTATTATGTGTATATTCCAAGTTAATTATATTTGTAGTACCATAATTACAGTACAAGGAGAAGCTCTTTATTCTGATCTAATGGGAAAATAATTATACGTGCTCCAGATTTAGAAAAAAGGCAGATTTTACTGTATGGGTGCTCCTTTCACTAAACCTATCTGTAGTATTTTTCACACACTACGGGTTATTCTGTAGAAGGTTATTGCTCATATGATCTTCTCTTCCATCCTACAATAACAATGATTCATCTTTATGTTTGCTTAAAACTTCTTGAATAGCCATAACACAGGGATAACATCAAGGTGATAGCTTACTCAATGTCAATGAGATAACAAGATGTCTTTCTGTGTAGAAAATCTAAACAACACATTTTATATTTATAATAGGAATGTTGCTGGTTTTTGCCAGCTTAAATAAATTGGTTAAATTAGTAATGGGTTACAGCATGCCTAATGGAATGAAAAAAGGGTCAAGTTTTAAACTTAATCATGGCAAGCCACAACATCATGCAGAGCAACAGTTGCCATCACGTTCAGTTCAATGTCTGTACACGTTTCTCACATGCAATTTCAGCTCACGCACAAGCAAGATGTTTACTCAACACTCTGATTTCTGAATTCATTTACTGTTTATATTCCTGGCCTTATGAATTATTCATAATTTTGGCTGAGTGTGAACACCCTCAGACAAAATATGTACTTTGAGTAAAGTTTTATTTTTATGTCTCTGGATAAAAGCAGGTAGAATTTCAAACCTAACTCTGACCAAATCAGACTCTGACCAAGAGAATGAGCTTTAATTTGTACTCAACTTTAACTTTAAAATATACAATCAAAAACCTAAGCAGATGAATGATTTCTGACACATTGATTGGTGTTCAGCAGACTAAAAAACAGGCCTCATGATTAACACTTAAAGACCCAGAACTCACTGGCAGATCCAGATTATTTAAGTACAGTAATTCTGTAACATGGAACAAGCAACTTACATTTTATCTTATTTTTATACAACTGAGTGTTAAGAGCTTTGCTAAGGGGCCCAGCAATGGCACCTTGGTGGACATGGGACTCAAACTCACAACCTTCCTATTGGTAGCCCAACACTAACCACCTTAACACTAACCACTTAACCACTAGGCTAGCACACTCCCTTTTAACAATATACTTCTTAACATTATAGTTATATTTAATGTTGTTGAACATCCACAAGTTGTTGAAGATCCTAGCTGGTAGCTCAGTGGTTAAGGTGTTCGACTAAAGATCAGCAGCTAATTGGTTCGAATCCCAGGTCCATCAAGTTGCCACTACAGGGCCCCTGAGCAAGGCCTGTAACCCTCAATTGCTCAGGTGTATAAACTGAGTTAAAAAAAAATTTAAGTCACTCTGGATACGAGTGTCTGCTAAATGCTGTAAATGTAAACCTTACAGAAAGCTTTACCATTAAAAATGACTTTCATTTTTAAGTAACTACTTGTTTTACAAAATCTGTTTTCATATTTTGTGCATTGGTCACAATACAAGTCCCTGTGAATGAACTGTTACTATAAAAATACATATTAGAAGCAGTGCATTAGTATAAACCTGTGATTTGAAATGCAGCTGGAACCACTGCACTGTCTGACCAATCAGATTCAAGACTACAGTAGTGATTGATTAATAAGTCTTAAGAGGTTAAAGGAATAAAGAAGCATCATGTAGAACATTAACTTGGATGCTCATCAAATGCTCGGACATCTAATTTGTGTAACTGTAGTAAAATATAGAATTCATAAAAACAAACAAACAAACAAACAATTCAAGCAATCAATACAAGACATATGGAAGCATTTATTAAAATCATTTTCCAAACGTTTGATGGACATATCAAGCATCAAAAAGAAATCGCTCGGTCATGTCATGTGTGTTCTTTCTTTCTTTCTTTCTTTCTTTCTTTCTTTCTTTCTTTCTTTCTTTCTTTCTTTCTTTCTTTCTCTCTGTCTCATTGTTGGTGGTGAGCTTCAACCCAGATAACCATGGTGCTGATCTGAATCTGAGCTGCTGACCTAATGATAGAGAATTACTGTTTGAACCCTGAATGTTTAACCCACATGAAGGTGCTAAATACATTCATTTTTTTTCTCTTCTGCTTATGCTAAAAAATCTTGTTGATTGTGTTTTCTCTTTAGTTTAGTTTCATTTGGTCTTTCTTGTGTTGTGTTTTGTATAGTTCACCACTGGAGATGTCACCACAAAGTCCCAAACATTCCTTTTCAAAGAAACGAAAAGAAAATGAATAATACTCAACACTGTCATATGTGGCTTGTGCGGATCTGCAGTATGTATAGCATCATGTTTTAGTCCTTGCGGTTGCAAAATTTGCTATTCAAAGGCTTCACTCAGAGTAGAGTTTCAGAATTTCCCAGTAGAGTGAAGTTAGTGTTGGAAGCAACGAAAAAAAAAAGAGGGTATAAGTTTGGGTGGGAAATCGATTCTGTTCAAGCTCAACTTTGGACAATATGAATATTGTAAAGAACAGAGTGTATTAAACACACTATGCAGGTCTGTGAGTTAACTGTAACCCTGAGACCCCATTTTTTTCCTACTGATTGATTGTTCACTGGGGCTGAGGTTAGGGCTCTGTTGCAGGCCAATCAAGTTCTTACTTGGAAAACCAATGTCGCCATTAAGATTGCTTTGTGCACAGGAGCGTAATCATGCTGAAAAATGTTTGACTTGGTTCCAGTGAACAAAAACTGTAATGCTAAAGTATACAAACACATTCTAGATGATTGTGTGCTTCCAAATTTGAGTATGAGGAATCGAATACTGAATATTCAAAAATCTTAATGTTACCTGGAAAGCTCTAACTCTATACATTTTTCCTGATGATTCACGCCAGCTTATGAACATGTTGTAGTCATGTTTTCAGATTTAATAATGATTGAAAAAAAAAAAAATACACATCTGATTGAAGTATGCCTCTGGATCTTTTATAAAGACAGAGAAATAATTAGCTTGTCTTCAGTATAAAAGAAATCCACTTATCTGACGGAGACGACTACAAGGCGCAAAAAAGCAAGTTATTTGCCAATCAGAAATTTGCATCTCACTCTAGGCCATTATGAAATCTATTGATGCTAAACTGTGAACACATTTCCCATTACACCAGCATGAATGGGAGCTGGATTTTAGGATTGGCTGATAGGAGCAACGGCATTAGAGCGCTTTTATGATAATCCATGATGATGATCTTTTCCTGCTGTGTGCTGGATGCTAAATGCATCAAGCCACATCATCAGCTCCTTAGAGAGAGTGAGCTTCGAGCTGGATGGAGCCAATTGGACATGTACTGTGGGGCACTCAATCAATTATGCGTAAAGTAGTGAGAGTTAGTGAAGATTACACCAAAAGGCATTTTTTTGGAACAGCTTTTTGAAGCAAAAGATGCTTTTGCGTGTTATAGCGTTGTTGTTACTGACATGACTGACTGCTGTGTTTGCTCAGAAAACTTCAGTATCTTATATAAGTCCCCAAATCCCCCATAAAGCCCCACCTTCACCTTTTCCATTTGAAGTGTTAGAACTTGGAACTGAACTGGATTTAACTGGGACTAGATGTCATAAAAAAAAAATACACGGAATAACCCATAAGATTGAAGTGGAACTGTTTTTGAAAATCAATACAGTTACCAAAAAATGTTTATAATTTAAAAAAAATTTAAATGTGTCATGAATCAGAGAAGAAATGATTCATGAATACAGGAATCTGAGTCCATGAATCAGAGGAGAAACCAATATTATGAGCTAGTTTGTGTAGACTCATGATGTATAATTCCAATTTACAGTCCATTTCCGTTGCAGGTTGTGACACTTCAAATATGAATGCTTATGGGAGCAAAATGTGTGTCACATCTGCTACTAGTGAAAGAAAACAAGGCACAATCCAGAGCCAGGGATTTTACAGTGCAGCTCTGTGGTGATAAAGAGACAAACAATTTGTGTTTAACAAACTCATGCCTGCTCAAACGAGTGCCGTCTTCTGTGACAGAGGCAGCTCTTTACCTCGGGTGGATAAGGAAGGAGAGAGAGAGAGAGAGAGAGAGAGAGAGAGAGAGACAAAGAGAGGGGACATGAAGGGTGGGTGGGTAGGTTTGGGGGGGCTATGACATGCTGTACCAAAAGTCTGTAAGACATTAAAATGCTGGAGCATGAAAAAAAGGGACAAAGAGCTCCAGCGCTTTGAAAGATCAACAGTGATGACCACACACAATAAGGGAATCAATGAAGAAGGCAGAAAGGAGCCACAGTGGAAGAGAAGAGAAAGATTAGTTTGAGTGTGTGTGTGTGTGTGTGTGTGTGTGTATGTGTGTGCATCTTTATGGGAACAAAATGTCCCAGGGTGATGCACAATATAATTTTCTCCTTGAAATCTTGCTGGTCACTGTTATGAAATTAAGGCATTAAGGTTAAGTGTTGCGTTAGGTACAACAGTGCAGCATTACACACACACACACATGTGTGTGTGTGTGTGTGTGTGTGTGTGTGTGTGTGTGTGTGTGTGTGTGTGTGTGTGTGCGCAATATTTAAAGACCTCACTTCCTAAAAAAATGCTCAATAGTCTCAACCAAGTCAAATTTTGGCACAAAAACCAATTAGCACTGGTTCCTTTACAATATAGTGCAGCACAAAAAAGTGTAAAAGATAACGAGATTCAAATTAGCATAAAAACCCTACAGACACACTGATGTAAAATAAAACATTTGAAAAGATAGCAAATTAAGGACATCAAGCAGAAAGGGTGAGGGAAATAGACGATAGGACAAAAAACAGAAGGCAAAAAGGTACAAGCTAAAATAGGATAATGGAACAGGATGCAGGCCTGGAAATATCCTACCTGAAGGAAGATCTTTCCCCTCTGCTGCTGTAAAAAGAGAGAGAAAGAGAGAGAGAGGAAGAGGGAGAGAGAGAGAGAGAGAGTTAGTTATATTCCAAAAATTCATTCCATTATTTATTTTATTTATTTTTCTCTTTTTTTCTTTTTTTTTAATAATTCATCCTTTCAAGTTCATTGGCTTATCAAACTGGCTAATAATCAAATACGATTCCTTCGCTTCCCTCCAGAAAACATAATCATAATAATCACAGCTGATGCTCCTCTCATCCAGGCAGTTCCAAGGACAGAAACAAAACAAACTCACAATTAAAAGTTACAGCGCATTCATCACCACACCGTAACTATCCCATTATAACAATCTGTGCGCCACTAAATTCCCAGAGATCTCGCTTGCCAGGACTTAATGCATTGCCAAAACACCACTGCCCTTCCCATGTGCACTCTGTGTTTACTCCACAGCCGTTTATTATTCGGAGTCCATGTTTAGATCGGCTGCATGAGCGCAAGCTGCTTAATCATCTCATTGGGACCGGAATATCAGAACGAACCCCAACACGTCCTGTAGCATTACCATCTCCTTCCATCATACCAAGCACAGGCACAGTACAGGGACAGGAGAAAATGATGACTCCTGCTCTGCTCTCGATATGGCTAATGCATGTTTTTGTCTTTTGCGTCTTTATCCGCCATCTCAAGCCATTATGGGGTCGAGGGTGACGGTCAAATAATGATCGCTCGCTGTGTGTTTGTTGTGGTCTCATGTCGATGCGAGCTCAAACTGTACACAAACATTCATTAGTGATGTTGAGGTATGATAGATCTATTAACCTGCAATAATTACACAGTACTTTATTTTAAAGTGTGCTAAGCAGAGTGGAATTACTGGTACATATTTGCATGTTAGTTCTTACTTTATTACAGATAATCATAGACTTTACACTCGGCCAGATCTTATTTATTTTATGTAATTGCACTAAACTACAAAGCTGATGATTTTCCTAAAGCATCACAACCGAATGCGTAATATACTTCTTAAGCTACGGTCAAGTCGTTAGTTGCTGTACTACGAAGACGTTCCTACTGCTGGTTGCCATAGCAATGATGTTTATTAGCAGGTTGTTCATTCCAATAGACAACATTTTGCTGCTAAAATGAAACATTCTGGGGGAGATTTGGCATTTGTGTATAAAACCGCAGCAGTGTATATCAGCATTGTATCATACAAGATGAAGGAGAAGCAGTTTGTGCTTTGTCACGAATCACGTGCACTATACTGTCTTCATTCCCATTGGTAGCTGCTGCACCAAGTCATTCCATGTTATGTGTTACAGTAAATGTTACAACTCTGGACATGCCCACACCAAGTCACTAGCTTCTGATGTTCCTGGAAGCTCATGTTAGTGAAAATGTGCAACTAGAGTCACTTTGTCATATTAAAGTGTTACTGCATGTGTGTGGTGGCTCAAGCGGTTAAGGCTCTGGGTTGTTGATCGGAGTTCAAACCCCAGCACTTTTGGGCTCTTGAGCAAATCCTTAACTCTCACAGTGCCGGGGCACTGTATCATAGTTATGTCTGCACTCTGACCCCAACCTCCAAAGTTGGGATATGCAAAGAATGAATTTCACTGAGCTGTAATGTATATGTGACAAAATAAAGGTTTCTCTAATACTATAACCAACGATTGCATTTTTAATAAATAAAGGCTCAGTTTGTATCTGTTTACCCCTTCGTTTAATGTCTGACTTATAGATCATAACAACTATAAACAGTATATATCAACAAACTCGCTTTCTTTCCTCTCTTTTGACGTTAATAAGAGAATAAAAACAACGTTTTATGTTATTGAGAAAGTGTTAAGTGCTGTGTCTTGAAATCTTCCCTGGAACAGTTTGATCTTTGACTGTTACCATCAGCTAACTCCGAAGTCTCCTTCCATAAATAAACAAGCAATTAAATTTTTTTTTTACTTCTTTTGAAATCATAGATTTATTTTATTTACATCTTTATTAAACACTGGTTATAACAGTGTTACAAACTATAGCACGTCACTCAACGTTTCAATGCTAATCAAAAGTTAAGAAGGAAAAAAAAAACGTTTACCATAAAAGGAAATTTATTTTACAAAAAGTACGTAATCAAAAGCAGTTTCTGTTGGTACTGTATCAGCAATGTTTAAAACGATTTCATGAAGGTGGAGGAGTTAATGGTCTAAACAGTGTGAGGCTGAGAACAAAGATGGCATGTGGCAGTGAGGGGTTCACTGCTCTCTGGTTTAACCTGCCAAATCCCTCTGTAATCACTACACAGATGCAGATGATTCACTCCAATTTCTACTGCCAGACAACATGCACAAATCACTTTCTTTCAGACTAGATGCATCACACACACACACACACACACACAATCCGATTCCTGTCCCATTGGCTACACAGTCTCTATTGTTAATTAGTAAATACGTCAATTTAAATGAAAGGTTTCTATGGATGTTAAAATAAAGGTTAGATTTGGGGTTTTACAAATTCACCAAAATCCCACCACATTGCTCTCTCTCATTATAATTAGTCTACGTTTTATACTGTCCACCTCACTTATGGCATGAACACACCCGCTACATGAACAGTACAACAGTATGTAAAAAAAACGACATCCGCACCCGAGTGATGAAATTCACCCTACTGACTCGTCCACGCGTTTATATGGTTATTCTTTCTCTCTCCAATTTTCCCTATGTGTCCACAAAGAAACAATGTCTTGAAATACTCAGAACATTTTTTTTTAAGTGAAATTTTTCCAACGTGGAGAAAGTACATTTTTGTGTGTGAACTGGAAAACCGCACTACGCTGAAGTCATTAATGTGAACTGGTGGATGAGGTTTTGCAGTTTTGAAGCAAAGGCTCCGTTTATCATGGATGCTGATCAAATTGGTTAATATAGGGTCTGTAATTTCTTGTTCAAGACCATGTTTGCAGTTGGATTTTGCTTTGTTTTATTTTTACTTCCATGAATCCATGGAGGTGCCAGAATATGACGTACGGTAGCGTTGCTGAATCCAGCACTCTGCTGCTGTACAGTACAGCTCACTGCGAGCACACTGCGAGTGCACAAATCTAACACAAATCTAATCTTAAGCACAAGAACCCAGGAAGAAGGGGACCTGAGCGTTGTTTTTGGGACTTTTGACTCGGCTGCCATGCTCATTTATTAAGCGGGTTTTAATCGTGTGAGTGCTTTCATGTCGACAATTTATTTTTTTTGCAGAAAATGCGTTTTGTGTAGAGTGAAATGCTTCGATGAAAAAAGATGTTTTCAAAACAATCTGTATGCATGTGGACTGGGCCTGAGATGCACTAAAAACTGTTGCTCTTTTGTTTTTTTGTCCTGTGTTTCATCTTATCTCTCCCCCTGGAGCATTGCTATGTGAAAAAGCCCAGCCCTTTGCTTCAGGCTCTACACAGCTCTTCTCTCTGTTGATTCTGTTGATTTTTCCATAGAGAAGCCTATTTCTTTAGTTTTTTTTTAATGCTACTGTATGAAACTAATGTTGAAAGCACGAAATGTAATGTTGAAGTTTGTACCACAATAAAAAAAAAAAAAAAAAAGACATATATAAATATCTTTTTAGCCTTGAAGCCGTAGTACAAAATTACGGAAGTAAACATCAGACAAGTAAACATGTCTTAGCTGATCAATCATGTTTGGGGAAAAGAGAAAATTGTGTAAATTGTGTAAATTTCATGGGCTTTTATAATAAGCTGATATTCTAGAAGTGTTAAAAGCAGGAAAAATAGAAACTTCTGAGTATGTGAGTTGAGAATATCTGATCGAGTGCATTTATATACTGTACACTGTTGAGGCTTAAGCAAATCTTTGTTCATATTGCATAATTGCATGGAAAACGTCAGGCTGTACCTTTAGAACATAAAAAAAGAGTTGTGATGCCTTACTCATAAATGAAGCGCATTTAGTGGCTAGCATGATCACTCCACATGCTGTACCATCGCTGTGCCAATCTCCTGTGCCGTTGTCAGCGTGGTGCTAAACATTTCTGTAGCTCAGCAGATCTCTTACATCTGGGTTACAGATTAGCACAAGATTTCACTCAAGAAGCTTGCGCATTAGCTAAAGAAGCTCACACAAGAAAACTGCAATTACAAATTGTCTGGATATCTGCTGTAAAAGGTCAAATCAAAACAATGTGTTATATACATTGCTTACCTTTGAGAAGCTATTAGGATTGAGTCTTATAGCACTGGATCTCATCACAGGCATAAGAAAGACGTGAGGTAATTACACACATGCATACACACGGAAAGACACAAACAGCTCTGTGATTATGGCTTCCCGCTGTGCTGTCTTACAAAATAAAAAGTAGTGTAAACTGGACGACAAAGACAAAACTGTTGTGTGGAATTTCTACATGTAATATTTAACCCATTTACGGATCAAACAGAGAACAGAGCTAAACGAGTGTAAGCTGTACCTGTAATTTTGCACCTTTTGTACTTCTCATCTGCAAACCTGGATATGGTTGTCTAATTAGATTTTAGAGTAAAGTTGCACTACAGGCACTTTTCTAAGAATAGATGTATACAAGTAGGACAAAAGAAAATGTAGAGATTTGTACCCGTTATGTCTGAGAGTGAATTAAAGAAAAAGGAACTGAAATTATCCATGAAGTGAGTCACTAAGGCTAATGGTGTTAAGGAAGATTACGTATGAACATGATCGCTGTATATCGTATGCCCCAGTGTTTTTATTTTTCATAATTCTTTAAATTACACTGTAAATTTCACACTGAATTCTAAAAGTGTGCATTTGCAAAAAAGTGAATTCTTCTATACACATTTGTTCTGCTTATATAATACTAATAAGAGGATTTGCTAAAGCACTTGTGGGAACAATCTGAATTTGCACATTAAGACAGCGGGCTTGCTGACAGGAGCAGATGCTAATTGAGCTATTCTTTCTTTAAAGTCAGTTTAAATCCCCAGTCAGAGGTTGCTGCAGCTGGTTATACTGAACTCTATTTTCATTCTGCAGCATCAAGAGATTTCTGAACACCGACTTGTTAAAAAAAATTAATAAATAAAAAAATCCAATATGTTTACCATGCTGTCGGGTTATAGACTCAGACAGAGCCCCTTGATTGCAATACAAGTTTTTTAATCGTTGTTAATTGAAGCTTCAAGCCAGAGAGGAACTTGTCCAGCTCACTATTTTTAACTAAACAGCAGATTTTATATTTAGTAATCAAAATCTCTAATTATTGAGGAATACATCTCAATGAACAGAGAGTTCAAAACTCAAAGTGTAGAAACATAACATTACAGAAATGTATAAACAACAAAGATGCTTCAAACAAAACCGATGATTATTGATCTTTAAAAATGTAATGTTAATTATAATTTAAAAAAAAATTAGTATTCTAAAAAAAAATAGAAGAAAATTTAGATTTGTAAAATCGAAATTGACAAAATTGAAATAGATTTAAAGATTAATAGATGATTAGTAAATAGATAATTTTGAAAATTCCAAAAAACTGATACAAAATGTAATATATTCTACAGAATTCTACACATTTATTCATTTTATATGACATGACTTTCATAATTTTTAGTATATGTTAAGTTTTCACAGGCAAATTTGAGATGACAACAAAAATATCACCTTTTGTTTTGATAAGCCATATTTCACTGGAGGCATTACTGACAACGAAAATCTGAAACAGTTAAAGCTGAAACCTTTAAACAGAATCTGCAACTCTAAACTTTTTTCTAGTGAGAGGACAAACAGTGTTCCATTATATCAAAACCGTTTAGAGCTAACTAGCTAGCTAGCAGTAATTCCGGTGATAACAGTTTTAGCTGATGCCGCTAGCTAACTCAGTAAAATAATAGTGAACATCAACACTTTGTGGCGAAGAAGCTAAACCGTTAATTTGGCTGTTAAATGATTTGAAAGATCACTTCTGGATGAAACAGTACATTTAAATGAATATATTTAGCTGAAACCTGGTAAATCAGTAGGAGTGTAACTACTCTAAATACTCAGGATGACACTAGCTACAAAAATTCACATCAATTCTCTGAACAGTTTGAACAATGTTTGAATATAGAAAAAGACTTTTAGACTTTTTTTTAATATGAATTTATTTCTAAATAATAAACAATGCAAGGTTGTTATTCACACATGAATTCACAAAACTCATGTCATAGCTAAGATTAGCTCTTCAGAAGTTCGTGATTAGTACATGCCTTAACTCATTAGATCATATTTAAGTATTAATTCAGGTATTAGTGTGGGAAATACTGAACAGAAATGACAGCAATTTTTTACAGAGCTCTTAACCCTGATATCCATGATAGATAAGTAAAATAGCAATGAAAACATCAAACGCACTAATGGTGTCTTTTCTTCCTTTTACACGCATTAAAAGTGTGAGCATACATAGCAGCCATAATTTATCTCTCTTCACTAAAACAAAACTGCAGTACTTATGAATTGCACATATTCAAGTGTTTTGAATAATAATTTCTTCTCTAAGCTCAGCTTCCTTTGCTTTATGCAACTAATGGGCAAACTCTGTCGAAGTCATGCACCCACATACTTGTGCATATCGAAATAATTTCATATTCAGGAGAATTTTGAAGAGAAATATAGCAGTAAATTGTTAACGGAGCAGAGATGAGTCACTTCTGTAAAACCCAGAACTAGAAAATCAGATACATACAATTTGTCCAATTTATTTCTTAATATCATTTTTATATTAAGAGAGAGCTCTATATAAAGAGTTCATCGTTTTCTTCATTATCTTTCTCTCATCATATGCTGCTGATCTCTAACAACTGGATAATCTTCTTACCAGGTATAAAATTCTTGTTTCATTCATTATTTATTGTTATATCCATGTTACGTTATATTATGTTGTTTAAAGAGTATAATGTAGGTGTCAGGTCGACTTCTACACACTCGGCCTACAAACATGGCTGCCCTGGACAACACTTTCCAAAACACAAGAACTCTGTTATGTTCACAGTGACCTTTGCCTGTAAAAGTTTTGCCTTACGATTTGGAATTGTTTGATTGTGCATTACAGTAAACTCTTCCTCCATTTCATATGACCTTTAACAGTAGGCTAGTTCTGAAGATCTAAAATGTTATGGTTGAGCTCTTAAAATGCTCGAAATGTGTGCATTAAATCAGCAGTCCTTGATTTTCTAAACTATTTTACTGAGGTCTTATATGATGGCTGGTTAAATGCATTTTACTGTTTCGAACTGGCTGTAAATAATTAAATAGGAAAAATGTAATGGGTGTACAAGCACACTGTATGTGTATACAATTGAGTCAAGACAGTGCTATTATTTATTTACTTTAGTGTACGGAGTGTGACACGGTGGCACAGCGGGTAGAGTTTCTGCATCACAACTCATGTAACTACTGTATGTGCGTGTTCACGTCTTGTGTGTTTTTTCTGGTTTCCTTCTTCCTCCACAAAACATGCCGGTAATTCTGTCCCCGCATGTGAATTTTCACATTAATGCCATTTAGCAGATGCCAGAGCGACTTACATTTATCTCATTATACAGCTGAGCAATTGAGGGATAAGGGCCTTACTCAGGGGCCCAGGAGTAACATCTTGGTGGCCCTTGGATTTGAACTCACATCCTACCGATCAGTAGTCCAACACCTTACCAACTGAGCTACCACATCCCTCAATGAACGTGGATGCGAAGGTGTTTGTGGGAATATTGTGGGTGTGTCCTGTGATATACCGACATCCTAACCAGCATTTATTTCTACCTTACGCCCAGTGTTCATGACACCACACCACAGCCTTAACATGGTAGAGGTTACTGAACTTTAATAAATTAAGTTGATGATTAATGCATTTATTAATAAGGGAAGTAAATTTAAACACTCACGTGGGAGGGAAGGTAGTTGTAGCATTAGGTATTTTCTAATAGATATGCACTATTAAAGAAAAAAAACATTCTTTTTAGCATTTTTAAGTTTCCATATTCTGTCACTTAAATTCTTACGACATTATGACATGTATGTGAACAGAGCAATTCTATAGTTTTGTACATATTAATAAATTTTCTTAGGGGGGCACGGTGGCTTAGTGGTTAGCACGTTTGCCTCACACCTCCAGGGTTGG
Source organism: Tachysurus vachellii (assembly GCF_030014155.1). NCBI lineage: Eukaryota > Metazoa > Chordata > Actinopteri > Siluriformes > Bagridae > Tachysurus > Tachysurus vachellii. Next base: position 18,294,189 of record NC_083471.1, on the reverse strand, counting down.
GGGTTCGATTCCCGCCTCCGCCTTGTGTGTGTGGAGTTTGCATGTTCTCCCCGTGCCTCGGGGGTTTCCTCCGGGTACTCCGGTTTCCTCCCCCGGTCCAAAGACATGCATGGTAGGTTGATTGGCATCTCTGGAAAATTGTCTGTAGTGTGTGATTGCGTGAGTGAATGAGAGTGTGTGTGTGCCCTGCGATGGGTTGGCACTCCGTCCAGGGTGTATCCTGCCTTGATGCCCGATGACGCCTGAGATAAGCACAGGCTCCCCGTGACCCGAGGTAGTTCGGATAAGCGGTAAAAAATGAATGAATGAATGAATGAATAAATTTTCTTTAGAAATGTGTCACAATAATTATTTAAGGTAAATGCTGTGTTGTGTTAATATGGTTTACACTGTGCGACGACTCACGACGACATCACGTGAGCAATCTCTCTCACTGTACATGTACCTCATGTTGTAACTGTTCATACTGGACAACAGTCATATCTCAGTTATACTACTATAATCTTCATTTTATTTATGCTGAAAAGAAGTTTGACAATCAGACAATGGCTTTCATGTGAAAAGCAATTTTTTTTTTTCATGTGAAAAGCAAAGAGAGAGAAATATGGAGATAGATGTGGTGTGGTGAAATAGTAAGTATGGTTCGTCCAATTTTCAGGAAGAGCTGGACAATTTCTCTGTGACAGACTAATTTCTACCAGATACAAAACCAGAGACAGTGTGGAACAGAAGCAGAACACTCCCTTATATTTGAATAGAGCAGCATGTTACGCTCAGTATAGCAAATGTACCGTGTAAAAGTCCCAGCCCTTAGTAAAAATGGAGTTAATCACCATTTTGGTAAAGACATTACTGAGAATCAGAGTAATACACAGCTGCTGGAAAGAATGAGGAGAAGCTTCTTCCCACAGGCCATTCAGGCTCTCAACCAGGACAACACCTACAGCTTGGATGTTTCTGGACTTGTCACAGCACCCACTACCGCTACTGGACTTTTTACACAGCACAATTTGCATAAATGCACCAAAATTGAACACATATGCACTTTATGCCAATATTCATATAATCAGTTGTATTGTATTGTATTCATATGTTGTGTTTTTCTGTTTAAACTGTTTATTTTTTATCTGTTTGCATGTAAATTAATTTTTATTATGTTTTTTTTTTTTTGCCTCTATTTGTAGAACACAGACAGAAAAAAAGTCAAAAATTTTAATTTTATTTGTAA